>NW_021154217.1:1686-2277 GCF_002837175.3 Physeter macrocephalus | reverse complement strand
TTCCCTATGCACGGCGCTCACACCCAGCAGCAGCGCACAGGGGAGCACCAGGCCGTCTTCCCAGCGTGCAGCGGCAGCAGCACGCGACCGTCTAATAATCCGGCATTGCCGACTGTTGCTGGCGCCGCGGTGGCAAGCGTCCCGTATCCCCCGCTATCGCCGGCTACACGTGCTGGTGCTGCCGACGCTGCAGGTGGTTCTGCCTCTGTAGATCTTCTGGGACTCGACTCGCCTTCCTCCTCTCGCACCGGTGCTGCAGGAGCTTCTCACGGTGTTGCTGCTCCGCTGGCGCCCTTGGGGAATCAGCTGCTGATCACGCTGGACACGTGTTCTTCCACCACACAACAGCAGCAGCAGCCGCAGCAGCAGCAGCGGCGGCAGACACTGCCGCAGGGAGAGTCGCTGCTTCCCCTGGATCTGCTTCCTCCCTCTCCTCAGAGACAGCAACAGCCGAAGTCCCGTGCCGTGGCAGCTGCTCCAGCGAACGGAGTAGAAACAGCAACAGGCCTCGGCTCGAGGAAAGCCACAGCTGCTGGTGCGGCGCCGGCTACCGCTGCTGCTCCCGCCGCTGCTGCTCCCGCCGCTGCTGCT
>NW_021154217.1:0-849 GCF_002837175.3 Physeter macrocephalus | reverse complement strand
TATATATATATATATATATATATATATATGTACTATTTTGAAGAAGGCAGCACTTGCGCAGCTCTCTACAAATATTAATACAGCTAGCATTGGAAGTTCTGTTTCCTTCCGTATATATATATATATATATATATATATATGTATATATGTGTGTATATATATATATATATATCTATATGTATACATACACCTGGAATGTCTGACTGTAGGTAAACACACTTGAAGTTGGCAAGGCCGACGCGTGGATAAATGTCTGTGTATGCATCGTGCACATACGTGTGCAGCCGGTGATTCTTTGAGTCAGAGGCATCTAGCTGCTGAATGTGTATGTGATGGCCCACTAGCTGCGTCGGCTTACCCTGTACACGCCTGCTGCTCATAGGTGTATACAGGCACAGATGTATGCGCATACGTAGAGTTTCGTGTGTCACCCATCCCACGGTAGCTCGCGGCTGCCTCTCCTCGATGCCGTCGTGGCCGATTTCTTTTTATTTACCTACGTAGTTGCTCCGCCTCGCATGGGGCTGCTCCCCATGCAGGTGTACGTGAGCGCTGTGTCAATTCTGAGAGAGGTACACACATGTAAATATACATGTGCTGCTGTAGGGGTGAAGTTCGTGCACCCGAGTCTACGTGTCTCGGTTGGGGGGAATCACCCGACAAGTTGTCTGCCGCTTCGTAGGACACCGTGTGCCTCCGTCCGATGTCTCCTTGCCGTTGGTACAGCTGCTGCTCCCTTGCTGCAGTGCTACTCCCTCTTTGCGTGTCTGCTGGACACGTAGATCAAGAGGAACAGGTTTCTTCCGTCTCCCTCTAGCGCTGCTACTTTTTTTCGTCTGCCCCTGCTGT
>NW_021154216.1:0-2277 GCF_002837175.3 Physeter macrocephalus | reverse complement strand
GTTGGGGTGATGCCTAAAACAAGAGTCAGAAATTAGCACAGATAGCGTTGCATAAAGCAAATAAGGAATGTCCACCGTGTGATCGGGAGAGGTTTCGAACACGCGCCTCATTTTGCCTCTCCTGCTGCTCGGCTTTCCCTTCCAGCCGCTTGACTGACAATCTGCCCACTTGGAGAATCAGTACCTTTAACTTCCTCTTTCGCACACTTTGCCATTTCTGCCGAGGAGGAACGGGAAGAGAGACCAGCTGGACGTGTTTGTGCAGGCACATGTCACTCTAATTTCCCATCCGGAAGAAGAATTCACCAAAGGCTCAGCCTGCCGCCCCGGAAGCAGAATAGGGCCTGAAGCCATCTTGGGGCTGTGCGGCCAGCTCACAAGGGAGCCAGTGGACAAATGGAGCTCAGGGTCAGTGCAATTCACACACCTGCAGACTGCTAAATGACAGCGACCGTCCCGAAATACATTGAGGTAAGGCAACGGAGGGCATTTGAACACCAGGCAGAATTGCACGAAAGTGATTTCAAGAGGTAGGTGGAAATCGCCTTGAAAGCACAGGAAAAGCAGCAGACCGTCGAGCAAGATGCAGTTGGCCAAAAAGGGTGTATGCGTTTTTTCCTGAATATATTCAGGAAAAAACGCATACGGCCTTTTTGGCCAACCAAGCAAGCCGGCAACTCAAATCCGCGCTGCAAAGAAGTCTCACTTCCCTGCGGGCAAAAGGGCCATCCCCCAAACGTGCCAAAGCCAGAAATGCAGGACAGGCCATGGAGGACAGGGAGCCTTGCTACGCTTATGGGTAGGAGGTAAATTACCGACACCCACTCTGGACAAGTGTACGGAGTTTCCTAAAATATCTCAAAAACCACTACAGAGCATAGGGCACTGCCCCTCACGGGCATGTATCTTGGGAAGACTACAAATCTACAAGCCACAGGCACCCCAAAGCTTAGGGCTGCTCTGTTTACAAGCACCTCGACTTCGGTACACCTTCCATATCCCAGGAAAGAGAAAAATGGATAAGGAAGTGGTGGTACTTAAATACAATGGACTATCACTCAGCCCTGGGATCAATGTCCTAAGGCTAGTAGCAGCGTAACCAGGGGAATTCGGTACGGTGATTCTAATTGAGATAAGTCACACAGAAAAAGAAACTTATCACAAGATATCACTTAGAGAGGGAATGTAAACATGGCTACACAGGAACTGATTTACAAACCAGAGCCCAGTCACACATGTAGAAAACACATGTAGGCCTGCTTCAGGGGAGAGGTGAGTTGGGGTGATGCCTAAAACAAGAGTCAGAAATTAGCACAGATAGCGTTCCATAAAGCAAATATGGAATAGACAGGCCCTGCTCCTTGCTCAAAGGACTGGACTCAGCACCCCCTCTTCACCGCAGAAGAGTATATGTGACTAGTAACAATCTCAAAACCGATGTATTGATATCTCTCTGGAAGTGAATCAAGTGTGTGTCAAGCGGCATAAACAGAGCAGTGGTAATCAGCTAAACCCCATTATAAAAACAAATCTCAAACACAAAGACAGTGCAAGAGAGAGAAATTCTTACAGAATTCGTCCAGGGGCGGGGAGGCAACCTGGACTGACCACATCGACAGCCACAGCTGGATGAGACATGAGTCTGGACACTCTTGGGGCTGAGACGATTGGTGAGGAGGGGTGAGCAAATGCAGACCCTTTAAATAATACTGCGTGCTACCCATTCCATGGGTCCCAAGTCTCCAGGTTCAGGGGAGTCTTCCTACAGCTAAAAGATGCATGGGCAACCCAGAGGATGGTACACCGTGTGGTGGGGAAAGGTTTCGAACACGCACCTCATTTTTCTTCTCCTGCTGTTCGGGTTCGCCCTTCCAGCCGCTTTACTGGCAATCTCCGCACTTGGAGAATAGGCACCTTTAACTTCCTGTTTCGCACAGTTTGCCATTTCTCGCGAGGATGAACGGGAAGCGAGACCAGCTGTACGTGTTTGGACAGGCACATGTCACTCTAATTCCCCATCAGGAATAAGAATTAGCCAAAGGCTCAGCCTGCCGCCCCGGAAGCAGAATAGGGCCTGAAGCGATCTTGCGGTCTTGCGGCCCGCTCACAAGAAAGCCAGGGGGCAAATGGGGCTCAGGGCCACTGCAATTCACAAATCTGCAGAGTTATAAATGACAACGACCGTCCCAAAATACATTGAGGTAAGGCACCGAAGAGCATTGGAAATCAAGGCAGAATTGCAGGAAACTCATTTCCAGAGGTAGATGGGAATCGCCT
>NW_021154213.1:1725-2277 GCF_002837175.3 Physeter macrocephalus | reverse complement strand
GAATGGGTGTCTACACCGCATAATTGCGGATATGAGGCGACGCTTAAGTTCTTCCCTCCAGAATCCAGGTGACGTGCCACTGGCTCGTAACGAACCTCAAAAGCAACGCACTGTCATTCTCTATTACACAGACTCTACTCGCTGTCATGAGACCATGCAACCTCTACAAAATATACGGAAAGCGTGCGATTTGTGTATTGCAGGCAGCCACTGAACGTAGTGTACCTCACACTAACCGACGTCTGCGTTTTCTACTTACAGGTGTACTACACACTCGAATCTAACAATGACTAGAATGCAATTTCGTCATAACGTGTACGTAGTCGAACTCACCAACTTAAAGAAGTCTTGTAGACTTTGACGTGCTGCTACGTGTCAACGCATTCAGGTCCCCTACGGCACAGACATATCCATTCATGAACTTTGACGTCTCTGAACGCTTTCACCTTTCGAGCTCCTATCTGTGGAAAAGCATGTAACTCTGGAGCACAACCTGCCAGTGAGCTGATGCCAAGTCTTTTGCTCAGGGCTGATGCCACGGGCCACCGTAGG
>NW_021154213.1:0-563 GCF_002837175.3 Physeter macrocephalus | reverse complement strand
AGAGTGGTACAGCTCGTGCTGCTGGTTCCGGGTGCTAACCCTGGGGCATTTTGATTGAATAGCCAGCTCTTTCCGTCTCCATTCCTTCGCAGTCTCATCAAGCACTCTTCTTATCACCGCTGTCCGCGCTGCCAGTTTCGCTGCTGCTGCTGGACGTGTCGCTGCTGCTGGCCTGACATCAACACGACACAACAGCCGTTTATCACACATACGTACAGACAGGCGTACACACAAAACGTCACGCACACCCGCTGCAAGATGTATCTGACATACAGAGAAAACGATACACACGTACGTTCAACATACATGGACATCTGTGGAGTAGATGAGGATGTCTGCTCTTTGCAAACCCGGTTGAAGATAGGAGATACATCTGCACCTCTGCACTGGCACTCGAGGACGGCTCCACCGAGCCTACCTGCCTCATCCTCCAATCTGCTGAGTAGCTTCTCCATCTCTGGTCACTATGAATACACTCTCGTAGCTAGCGGTGCTTCCTAGGCTGCGAAATCCTCTTACCACAAAATATGCACATGAGTATATGCAGAAGATACATGTCCAAA
>NW_021154212.1:1523-2277 GCF_002837175.3 Physeter macrocephalus | reverse complement strand
CTGAAATGATGAACCGCCACGCCCAAGGGGGTGATGATTAATGAGGAAGGCTTTACAGTTCCGCAACGGCTCGGACAAACTTCACTTCACGCACGATGCTCCAGTCCTTTCTTTTGTCGCTTTCGACTGTCATTCACCCCCAAATAAAGACCTTCCTGTGCTACTGTTCACATTTAAGATATCTACCGACGAACACACACGCAAGCCTATTTTAAGCGCGCGCAGGTCGCGGGAGGGCCGCCTAACAGAGCCTACGGCTGTAGCCAGAGTGGAGCCTCTAACGGAGAAGGTTGTACTCCATCGGTCAGTATTTCGGATATCTTCTGATCACAAGGGCTTCTGACAGCTTGCCGAAGCGGTCTTGCTCTGACACGAAGTATCTCTGGTGGTCGTTTGTGTATTTCCCAGGTGCCGCACGGGTTTTCAACTGCGTCTCGCCGCAAGAGCAGCACTCTCCATGCCTAGGTAACTTGTACTCGTCACTCCGTTGTTTTTCAGCGTTTCGGCCTGCGGGCGGTGTAGCCTCTGGCCAAGTAGTTTTACATGCGACATTTCCTTCACAGGCATTGCTTGTCGTAGTGCCAAAAAGCTAATGGAATCCTGCTGTGTGTTTGTTGTTGCGGCGCGGGGTCTCCGCGCACGCTCCGGGATTGAGTGGATTGTACTTGAGGCTGGCGTACCGTGAGAAGGGTCGGGTTCACTGGACAACTTCTGGAACAATTTTGTACGTGATTTGCACAAATCATCATCATCC
>NW_021154212.1:0-196 GCF_002837175.3 Physeter macrocephalus | reverse complement strand
TAGCTAGTGTCCTTTTCTGGGCGTTTTCCCCCGGCTACTGGTGCAGTAGTAGCCACGAGTGCAACAGAAGTTGCTCATAACTCCCTCACATCCGAAAACAAAGATTCTTAGTGGTTGACTAACACGCTGACATTCTTTTGGGAAGAATGTGTGTGTTTGTGGGACCACGTGTGTGTGTACGAAGCGAGGACTTTTC
>NW_021154211.1:0-2278 GCF_002837175.3 Physeter macrocephalus | reverse complement strand
TGCAGGGCTTGGGAGCCAGTGGCCGTACACCTGAAAGACCTGCTGAACCTCTGTTCGGGTGGCATGTAGCAAGCTCGGACATCCAACTATCCAGTGAAGAAAGCAGTGTGTCGACATTCACTCCGCTGTGAGAGGAGATCCGGCGGCCCACGGTCCCTGCAGGTGGTGAAGTCTCTCAGCAAGAGATATTGGGGAGGCGGTGTTCTTCCATTGGAGGTGCTGAGGACACAGGTGTCCACTGGTCCTGAAAACGTGAGTAGCCTGAAGGCACTACATGGATTACCTTTTCATGGCAAACGCTGGACGCCTAATCTTGTGGATGCAATACATGGACTTTACTATGAGCCTGACTGGCAGGGTCGTATTCTCTTTTCGTACTGGCGCCTTTGGGATGCCTCATGCAAGGAACTGGAAGCACGCTCTAGGTCTGCGGAGAACGGCCTTTTCCTAAGCAGGGCATTCCAGGACGTAAGACTGGCAGCAGCAGTATGTTCCGGGCAGCTTTGAGGCTGTAGCGGTCCTTCTTTACAGCTGGGAAGTTCTACCCTTCGCACCCATTGCCAATCCAAGAGTGGAAAACTGCCCAAGTACGTTGAGTTTCCAGCGTGTGAAAAGAGCCAGAAGGAGCACTCTGGCAGGTAGCCGGATTACTTGAGAGCCAGGGAGTAGGGCAACGTGTGAATGGTCTACGGGACTTATGGCTTTAGGTAGGTTACGACGTGAGCTCGCCACTGCCCTAAGCCTGGTATTGTGCAAGGGAATCTATACATTTTCAAGGCTGCAAGGAATGTATACTTTCTGCGTGTAATAGACAGAGGTCAGGTAAGTACGTGCCCCAGAACGGAGATTGCAAAAAGAGTGTTTTCGTGGCAGCGCACGCTCTGCACTGAGAGCCACTGGCATTCGAGCTAAGACCAGCTAGAGCTGTGTTGCGGAGGTCTTTGAAGGTTTTGGCCACCTAGATATGTGGAGTGGAAAGCAGGGGGTTGCTTTTCACTCTGTTTCACAGAGGAAATCGGAGGCCTTAGGTAGCGTAATGCTGTGCAGGCAGCCGAGAAGATTGATCCTCTACGCATTGCTCCTCCCTGGCACCCGGTGAGGGCGCAGGTGTCGTATGAAAAGCATACTCGACGTCCAGGTCTATTTCTCCCCAAGTCAAAGGAACACCACCGAAAGCCTCAATTCGTGGAAGGAACATCTGAACGATACTTTCAATCTTGTGGACAGGCATAGCTTTCACGTTGGCAATGAGGGCCCTGGGAGGCCACCCGGGAGGCACGGGACACACTCGGTTTCTCTAGGAACTCGCTCTTTTCTCCACAAAGGCATTCTAGCTGAGAAGGCGAGACAGGCAACACTGTTTCTCAGGAACCTTGATGCCGCAGCAATCATGCACTCCTCCGGTGGCTAAAAGAGTACTTTTCACCGTAGGGTACTAATATCCAAGTTACATCCTGCATATGACGTGTACTTTCTGGCAAAGGCAAAGAGTCTCAAGCAGTGCCCTGTCCTCCCCTGTTCAAACTTCGTACCAAGGCAGTTCTGCGTGAGGTGAGTGGCGTGAAGTACTTACTGCCTTGGGTTAGGCCTCGACGTCCGAACACCTAATGAAAGGGTAGTTGGTGTCTACGGGGAAACCTGTGCCCTTGTCCGGCTGCATCGAAACTCAACAGTCTGCTTCGCATGGAGAGGCGGCAAATCAGGGTGCCCAAGAGGAAGCCTAAAGGAGAGTGCTCCTTCACGGCAGCCCTGGTGCAGGGCTTGGGAGCCAATGTCCGTACACCTGAAAGAACTGCTGAACCTGTGTTCTGGTGGAACGAAGAAAGCTCGGACTTCTCTCTATCCAGCGAAGAAAGCGGTGTGTCGACTTTCACTCTGGAGTGAGAGAAAACCGGAGGCCCAAGGTCCCTGAGGGTGGTGAAGTCTCACAGGAAGAGATATTGGGGAGGCGGTGTTCTTCCATTGGAGGTGCTGAGGACACAGGAGTCCACTAGTCCTGCAAAGGTGACTAGCCTGAAGGCACTACATGGATTACCTTTACATGGCAACTGCTGTGCGCCAAATCTTGTGGATGCAACACATGGCCTTTACTATGAGCCTGGCTGGCAATGTTCGTATTCTCCTTCAGTACTGGCGACTTGGGGAGGCCTCATGCAAGGAACTGCAAGCACGCTATTGAAAAGAGCCAGAAGGAGCACTCTGGCAGGTAGCCGGATTACTTGAGAGCAAGGGAGTTGGGCAACGTGTGAATGGTCTACGGGACTTATGGCTTTAGGTA
>NW_021154210.1:2027-2278 GCF_002837175.3 Physeter macrocephalus | reverse complement strand
AGGAATGGTAAGGTTCTCATCAGAATCATACGTCGCCAACCCACCTGATGGCCACAACAATGTAAGTGTAGCATTCACGTACTTCAGGTGAATACGCATACACGTAAGTGCGCATTTGGTGTAACTCTTTGTTGCACGATGTGTGTTTGTGCGTGATCACGCGCATGAATGCGTTGTACTGAAGACCGATGTTAGTTGCCATACGGGCACACCAGCTACAGTGAAAGCGGATAAAGGCCTCTACTCAGTCG
>NW_021154210.1:0-571 GCF_002837175.3 Physeter macrocephalus | reverse complement strand
TGAACGGAAGCCGACCTTCTCTCAGCGCCGTGTGGATGTCATGATACGAAGACTGACTTGTAAGGGGGCGAGGTTACACGGCAGAATCAAAGAGAAAAATTAGAGAGGACTACCTTTCCTGTTACACGACATGGTACTGATATTCATTAAGGTCGCTGCTGAAAACTACTTCGCAACTCATCCCAGATTTTATTCGAGTGGTCTTTCATCTCAAAATAGACAAAAGCTAACGAAATAACAGCGCTTTACCACTAGCGAGTAAAAACAAAGATCTGCTGCCATTATGAGTGTTGCTCTTCTCGTGGCGGCTGTTCCGTTTTCCCTAAATCTCCTACGCCGGCACCCACGAGTACTACTTGCCAGTTCCAGTAGCTTGTTTCTCAGATCCCACTGCTCTAACGTTGGCAAAGTCAGCCAGCCCTGGCCATAAATGGACATCACACTTTTCAACTATAATCCCCCTTTCTGGACCGAACCACCGCGCCTTCCGTAAGCACTGCCGTACACGCAACAACTGCGTACCCATCAGTCAGTCAGTCGACACGTCTCACCTACTGGATTCACCACTATA
>NW_021154209.1:1735-2278 GCF_002837175.3 Physeter macrocephalus | reverse complement strand
CAACAGCACCACCGGGAGTACTGCGTCCCCCATGAACAGCAGCAGCAGCAGCTTCAGCGGCTAAGTCCGGAACAGCCACTGTAGTAACAGGAACGAATCCCGCCGCCCCCACAGGAACAACGTCGGCAGCAGCAAAGTTACGAACGGCCGTCGCACCTGCATAGCCGCCGGGTGGTGCAGCAGCATCAGAAGTAATCCCGTCAACTACAGCGTCGTCAGCGCCAAGGCCATAAACTGCACCAGAAACAGCAAAAGCTGGCAGGCTCTCTTTTTCCACTTGAAGACGGCGACTGCGAGGCCTGCTGCAGACGTGGCGCGAACACGACGGGCAGCGGCAGCAGCCGTGCTGCTCCTGCGGCAGCTGCTGTTGCAGTGGATCACTCGTCGGAGGAAGCAGGTTGACGTTGATAATGACAGGTCCCTCTGCAGGGGCAGCAGTAGCAGCCAGCAGCCACCGCAGCAGCGAGATAGCAAACGAAGGGAACAAGTAAGTGCATCATCTAAGTACCAGGAGACCTAACAAAGATGTTACAAAACGTTTTA
>NW_021154209.1:0-237 GCF_002837175.3 Physeter macrocephalus | reverse complement strand
GTGATGCGGCGCGTATGCAGAACATACGCAGGCCTAAGCAGAAGGAGGCTGCATACGGGACCACAAACGCCTGTAGAAGCGACAGATATCCTCGGCATGTATCAGACTTCATCCACCGCTACGGATTCCTTACTAAATCAATGTAGGGACAACTCTCGAGAGATGCAAGTGCTGTCTCTTTTGAGAAGCCGCGCATGAAGGAGGCAGACAACAGGCGGCCACAGTATATATATACAC
>NW_021154208.1:845-2278 GCF_002837175.3 Physeter macrocephalus | reverse complement strand
CCTGATGACCGCTTCTAGTGCTGTTCTTGCTGTGTACTGCCTTGACCTGAAATACCGCGACGTTTGCGGACTCTGTCGCAATCCAAGACTTTAGGGGGTCTTCTGTGCTCATTATCCCTGTCCTTTTGGACTGCCCTTCCAGTTACTGATGCTAGTCCTGGTGCTGCACTCCTGCAGCCCTGTCAAGTCTCTCACAGTGTCAGTTCCTCTGCTGCCCGGAAGGGACTGCTGCTCCCGTGCCGGTGTTGCTGCCCCTGTTTTCGTCGTGCTGCAGCTGCTGACTGGGCCCTTGGAGCAGTGTCTAGGATCGAAATCTATGGCAGTTAAAACTGCTTAGCTGTGACATAAGGGGGGGACTCTACGTATGCGTACTCCGGGAAGAAAACATCCTCATGTGTAAGTGTCCGTGTGTACACACACATATGATTTCAACTAATCAGTCGTGCGTCAGGAGTTAGGCCTTTGTCTGTAGGAGGAGATTTTGATTCTGTCCCTCACTCACTTTCCTTCATTGTAGGCCATGATGCACAATCAGTGCGCAGGGCAGTCTTCTACTTCCGGCATTGCTGGTGCGGCACTACAGAGCGATGACCGTGGCCTCTCAGGCGGCAGCAGCAGCAGTAGCAGTAAGATGAGCAAATCCAGCGATGGAGGGGGGCTACACGCTGCCGAACCAGTACAGGTCGAATGCACAAACAGAGCAGGAGAATCTCGACGGGCAACACGAGAACCGGGAGGAGCTAGAGTACCAGCAGGGGGAGAAGCAAGAGCAGAAGCGGGACCAGGACAAGGAGGGGAGAGAGGTTCTTGTACGTACGCCTACTATGTTGTGACATCAGATGGAGACGACTACTTGACGCCCAACGCGTTCAAAATCCCAAAGCGCAGCACGTGCGTGACGTTGCGAGACGTAAAGGATCACTTTCCGCTCCCGGGCACGTACCACTTCAGGTAATGGCCTGTACTTAACGTTGGAGAACCCGTAAGAAGGATCTCGCGTGCTGCCAAACAGCTGGACTTCGTGATTAACGTCGCAGTTGTCCTTGTCGTCTTTATACCATCGCAACGTCTCTAATATCAGGCCTATATATATATATATGAAGTATGCATATACATATATCTATATATATTTATATACATACCCAGTGAGATTCCATATAACTAAAAAGACACTATGTCACAGACGTATGCTTAGTAGTAATCTAGTGTGTCAAAATATTTGTGGTTGTATAGGTGGGTTACACCACGCAGGATCTATCGCTGTGTACTGCTCAGCGTTGTGCGTTACAACCCATATAGTTGAGCACGTACACATACGCAGTCACATGCGTGTAGACATACGTGACGCCGGTTTTCTTCGTGTTTCAAGAATCGCAGTACAGAAGGGTCATGTCCACCCTGGTAAAAGCAGATTCATGCAGCGGAAAAGTGCG
>NW_021154208.1:0-200 GCF_002837175.3 Physeter macrocephalus | reverse complement strand
ACCACGACAATGTCTCTCACACTTGGCCTTACCAGTTCTCCCGCCTACAATCTGCACTTCGAAAACCCTTTGGGCTTGTGTCAACAGCATTGTGCGCAATTCCTGTATACAGTGTGCACTACTTACGCTTATGGAACTGCTTTTATCGAATTCTGCTCTTGACAGTGTAGTTTGTCAAGGTCCCTGAGGAATTTTTGTGC
>NW_021154206.1:1497-2278 GCF_002837175.3 Physeter macrocephalus | reverse complement strand
CTAGCAGTTAGCACACACGCGGAGAGGATCTCAGGCGCCTTCGTGTATGGAATACTGGTCAATACGAGCACGAAGTAGCGACTTGCTTTACGATTTACGCGAGTGTACTTTTGTACTTCTCTCCTTATGAGCATAGTCATGCACCATAAAAGCTTCAAGGACAACCAGTCCTTCACTTGTTCTTCCACACGTGAGTTCTTCTTCACATATCGGTGTTGAAATGTTGCGTGCTGATACGGCACCTCGTAAGGACGCTAGCTAGAAGCATACGTGTGGGCGCCCAATGGGGTATCGTTCATCCGTGTGCCGGAGCCTTAGAAACGTGCTTCTCCTTTAACAGATCGTAACTGTCTGTACAATGCGACTCGGTGGCTCTCCACGACAAAAACACCAAGCCTGTGCCGACTAAATTGCTGTCGCCGAGCACAAGCCATGTCTTTTACAGAAGCATGTATCCTGCGCACTTCTAAGCAGCACCGAACCGTACTTACAACATTCACATGCGCTTTCTTCTTGCTGTTCAACTCAAGTGGATACCACTTTCAGCATTTACAATTCCGAAAAGGCGGCGTCCATTTGGTAACACTTCACTTACGTTGTTACTCAGTACAAATAATGTAGAAAAGAAACCTTGTCCCGCTCTCGGCAAATAAAATCCGTTTACGAATTTGGGCTACCACTTCTTTTCGTATGTGTTCCGGGATCGGGTTCCTTCGGCAGGCATCCTTGTCTGCAGCGTTTATTTACATGCTCTTTCTCCTGCAGTTCACACTGCCCGTCT
>NW_021154206.1:0-280 GCF_002837175.3 Physeter macrocephalus | reverse complement strand
GCACCCCGACATTGGAGTCGCACAAACACGTAGTGGTACCTTGGCTGCTCTGGCCACATATTACAAGCAGCTGGGGGATATCCACAAGATGTTCCAGTACGTTGGAAACGTTACTATGACGTTGAAAGACAACATAGGAGTGGACACCATCACGAACTACTTTCAGACAACTCTGAGTCCACAACTGCGCGAACGGATTGTAGCGATGACGCCACCCTACATATTTGGAAGGGTGCAGAATCTGTTTTGGGCCGCTATTTCAGCTGGCTGGAATGCTTGG
>NW_021154204.1:1513-2278 GCF_002837175.3 Physeter macrocephalus | reverse complement strand
CGTCAGGCTGCAGCAGAGAAACGCTTGTCCATACGTCCATCATTCGGAGTAATATTTCTCCACAACCATCTCTATCAATTCTCGTAGTCTACGTGCTTGTCATACTCAACTCACCCATGTATATGTATTTATACGGTTTAGGCCGTGAAGATGATACATGTGTAACCTTTGAATTTTACGTGGAAACATTCTATCCATGATGAGTGTCGACTGGACGGCTTGCCGCTGTCTGCTTGCCGGCTCCGTTTCTGGAGTCTCCAAGCAGACTTCTGTCTACTGTAATTTTCGAAGGAGGTCACTATTCGTTGAATACATTGAGCGTGGCGCTCCTCCTCAGCTCCCGCAGGGGCCTTCTTGTCCACCGGGCTCGCCGAGTGCTCCTGCAGCGTTTCTTGCTGGTTCTTCGCTCATGGCTGCGTCAGGAACTGCCTGCTCTGGTGTTGGTGCTTCTGACACTGTTGCTGTGGCTGGTAGTGCTGCTGCTGCTGTTGCTTCTTTATCCTTTCTTGTCCTTCGCCTTGGTGCTTCGACCCTTGCCTTCTCCCCGGCTGCCGCTGCTGCCTCTGCGGGTGCTCACGTTTCTCCCGTTGCCCGAGCTCCATCCCTGTACGCGTCACGTGCAGTTCTTCCTGTCTCCTCTGCTGGTGTACCGTCCTTCTTTGCATGCGCCTCATTTGTTCGCGGTGCTAAGACGTTGGCTCCTGCAGCCCTCCATCCTGTTGCAGCGGCTTCTGCTAGTGCCTGCCCAATCGTACGTCCGTGCGC
>NW_021154204.1:0-158 GCF_002837175.3 Physeter macrocephalus | reverse complement strand
CAACAAACGGCGAGACAGCAGCAACTCCGTCAGCCCTTAATATCAGTCATGCATCAGCAGCGGCACACCCAGATGCAGCCGACAAAGCAAACGGAAGCGACGCAGTACGCCACGCAGCAGCAGCCGCATAAGCAGCAGCTTCAGCAGCAGTCCTGTTC
>NW_021154203.1:1331-2278 GCF_002837175.3 Physeter macrocephalus | reverse complement strand
TCTCTCGAGTCACGCGCAGGCTGGGTAGCGCGCTTCGCGCCACTGTAAATGGCGCGTCTCCGGCAGGGCGTACTGACGCTGTTGTCATCTCGGTTGCTGCAGACGTCTCTGAAAGTCCTCCAGCCCCTGCGGAGACTGTAGTCGATGAAGTGGGAGGCGTGCGAAACGTCGTAACATCAGAGTGTAAGGCCGGTGTTGGTGCTGCTGTCGCAGATTCACTGAGCGTTGCTGATGTCGTAGCAGATGCGCGCAGTCTCCACATGCCTTGCTTGACCAATCGGTCCTGCTCGGCGGCGAAGGTGGCCGAAGCGGAGCCTCCAAGGGGGGAATGAGAAGAGCTCCTCAGCGAAGCAGCGTTTCCACAAAAAGCGGAGGCAGGGTGCAAGACCCGCCCAGAAATTTGGGAAGCAGGGGGGACGCTGAATGCATCCGCGAAGACGACAGACGCGCTCGGACTACCACGCTGCGACTGCCACGAAGGAACTTGCTGTTCAAACTGGTGTGAAAAATAGGCCCCTTGCTGCTGTAATAGTTGCTGTCGTGGTACGAGAAATACGCGCCCTACCAGCGGCAGTGCAGCATCGAACAAAAAAGCCGCCGCGAAGAGGGGGGGAGCTGCGTAAAACGGGGGGCGCGTCATCACGCTGAAGTCAGGGAAAAGTGCAGCTGCACCAGCCTTGATGCTAAGGATCGATTTGTTTCCTATCTAGCAAGAAGATTCGAAACCCTCACAATGCATGTGCACATGCGTGTGTAGTGGATATGTGATTCTCTCTCTTCTGTTGACGGAGTCGTGTCACAGTGGACAGAGCGCTGGACGACGCAGCACTTAATCTTGCAAATTGGCTTCTTTAGTATGTATATATATATATATTAAACGTCTTTGTTTAGTAAGTATCTGTCTCTTGATATTTCCCCTGTTCGCACGTATGTATGTGGCAGTATAT
>NW_021154203.1:0-368 GCF_002837175.3 Physeter macrocephalus | reverse complement strand
ATGAAGACTGGATATCCACAGAATAAATCCAGATTTCAGAAGATGCTGCAGGTGCCCTGTTGATTTTGCAGAAGACAACACTCCGAGGCCCGCCAAAAGACATCCATACACAGCATCAGCACACGGAAGAGCGAACAAGCTGCTGCAGCGGAGGTGTGAGAGAAAGAGAACCTGTTACAGCAGGAGCACGAGACGTAAAACGAGAAGCCGGCCAGACAAAATAAAAATGCATCTCAACAGCACTAGCAGCTACAGTGCTCAAGAGCCTCCAGAGCACTGCTGTTCCGCACAAACCGATTCGAAGGATTTGTCGCAAGTGATTCGCAAGACTGATCAGCTGCCCTTCACCAATCCACGGCGCAAAAAAC
>NW_021154202.1:0-2278 GCF_002837175.3 Physeter macrocephalus | reverse complement strand
ATCGGCAGGCGGACGCGCAACCACTGCGCCACCAGGGAAGCCCTGGATCACGGTATTTTTAAAAAGATTTTTGATTATTTTCCTGAATTGGCTTTCCAAAGGTCATACTAATTTCAACTATAGTCAGTTAAATTTGACAGCACCTTGCTTCCTATATCTGTATGACTCTTTTTAATCTTTATCAGTCAGATAAGTAGAAGATAAAGATGTCTTCTTGCTGCTTTAATTTGTATTCTTAGGTGATTAATGAAATTGAACATTTCTTCAAAGATACTGCCCATTTGTATTTCTACTTTTGTTCATATTCTTAGCCCACTTCATATTAAGGTTTTATATCTTTCTATAATTTGTTTTATAATTTAAAAATTGAATGCAGAATGCTCACCCCGATCCCTTTTTGATGGAGTATACTGCCTTGCAATCAATTTTTAACCTGAGAATTAAGGGAAAAAAGTTTTCTCTGTGCACAGAGCACCTTTACAATTGCTGCCATCTCCACATGTAGGAAGACCATCGTCCTATTATTCTGAGCATGGAGTTACAATTTCTATCAAATTGTGGGAACTGTTAGCAAGTAAGGGCAAAAGCTACATTAAAGTATGCATGGGGAGCCATTTCCTACTAAAGGTGATGTTATCTTTTTATGTCAGTCTCGTGAGGGAGAGAGATGTATCAGAGACCCAGAAGCCAGGATTGAGAGAAGGGATCCTAAGTGGGAAACAGAGGTGGTAGGTGGCTCTTGACCACAAAGATGTCAAGACTATAAGTTGTGGGTGTAAAAAGGCCCCATGATCATACCTCAACATGGAGCTTCCCAGGGCACCTTCAGCGGGAAGGATGCCTGGAATAGTTGGACTAATAGATGCCCTGCCATGGGGGAGGAGCCCTGAGGATCAAATTGGCAACTTGGACTACAGACTGCTAATTTTTAATAATTGAGCCACCAGTTTACAGTTGGGCAATAGTTATCCATAATAAAGACTATATACTGCAATTTCCCTTGAAGCTGTTTGTAGCCATGGGACTAACTTCTGAGAAAAGGAACATGACGTGCAGAAGCAGTATCCACCCCTTATGGGAAATGCCCTTAAAGAGAATGAGGATGCTCCTTCCTCTTTTTTTTGCTGTCCAGAATATGGATTTGATGGTTGGACAATGTAGTGGACACTGTTGATGTCCTGTTTAGCTCCCCTTTACTGGACTGGGACACCCATCCCCCAACAGTTGAATGTGTTGGCAGCTAGTATATCGCTATCCCCTTCTCAGAGAATTGTCTTCCGTCAGCCTTTCTTTTTAGAAGGGACACAGCTGTTTCAGGGCCTCTGTTTTGGACTTCAAGGTGGAAGCCATGTATTGAGGATAGTAGAACAGTAGGGTTGACTCTTTCTCTGAGGATTATGACTGTCTGCCTCTAGAATTGTATGTGTGATGGGCCTTGGAAGTACTTGGAAAGTTAAGAAGAATGACCACAGCCTATTGGTTCCATTTGCTTTTGTGAGGGGAAAAAAAAAATCATTCCATGCTTGTGCCAATGATTGCAGGCTCTTTTCAGCAGAGGATTTTCCTGGAGGTGTCACCTAGTAGATGATTTCAGCAGGCAGAAACTTGACCATCTGACTAGGCATTCAATATAGTGATTAAGCATGAGCTTCCGTGCTCAGGCAGAGTTAGAATCCTGGCTCCATTGCTTTCCCTCTCTGGGATTTTGACATTTCTCACTTGTAAAATAGGCCTAATATTACCTACACCGTAGGGTTGTTATTAGGATTTAGTATGTAAAACATATGATATAATGCTTAGTATAAATGGGTGTAAGTAGAGCCATTTTCCCCATGAGGATAAATTCCTTTGCAGCTTTAGGACAAGAAAATGAGATATTTGGAAACTTCTCAGAAACTGTTTCCAAACTAGTTTTTTTAGATCATTCCCATTCTCTTTAAGGACATTTCCCAGAAGGGGTACATTGGATTTGCTGACAGCTTTTCCCATAGATGTTTTTTCATGGAAGAAAGGAAGCTGGAACTTAAATCTGCTATCTTCACAGATTACTGAACCCTGATTAGCAGCTGGAAGAGCATCTGAAGTAGCCGACCCTTTCTGTTGTTCACTGAATAGCAGCATGGCCTCCATATGAAGCCACCACTCTGTCTAAATGAAAATCTACATCAAAATCAAGAGCTGTTGAAGTTCCCAAACTTGATTGGACAATGTGAATTTGAAAGAAGAGCCATTTCTTTTTTTTTTTTTTAACATCTTTATTGGAGTATAACTGTTTTAC
>NW_021154201.1:0-2278 GCF_002837175.3 Physeter macrocephalus | reverse complement strand
TAACTAAACCCAAATCCATTTTTTGCTCCTCAGCATCCGCAGTAGAGCAATGCAGATCAACTCGCTGCATACGTAGAGTTTCATCATTGAGTTTTTGGAGTTGTACCAGTTGCTGTTTTACACGTAACACAAGAGGCATGTGATGAAATTTTGGACCGTATGTGTTCCATCCTACATGCTTACATGTGAGAGCTTGTACTATGGAGGACTCTTCATGCGTCTGGAAATTCACTACGTAACCCAGTGGTAACTTCATATGTAAAAGCGGATTTCCGACAAACACGCCTCCTTTGTTGAACTAGGCTACTCTCCACGGAGGTGTGACCGTTAGTAATGATCCTGTTGGAGCATTCAAGTAGCAAGGCGACGCTTAGCGATTGAGACTGAGCGTACGCAAAGTGTAAACGGCCAGACTCGCTCATATCGGCTTGAAGTTGGTCACATCACACCCGCAGTGAAAAATAACTTTATGCAAGCGTCTCAGCGGACGTCTGTGTCGGAATTGTGAAGGAGACTTGTTCATTGACCCCTCGAGGGAATCCTCAGAGCACACAAACTTTATTAGCCGCTGATACACGTACTCGGATGTTCACAGCTCCCTCACTCACTGACGTATCATGTGGATTTCTCGTCCTCAACTGAGACCCGCTACCTCATCTTTCAAAAGACATTCGTATGATGCGGCTTTTGTGTGGATAACTTGGACGAAGACACCTCCATTCGGCAATATATTATAGGAGTCTCCAAGGCTGAGCAATTACACACAATCTGACTTGCGTCAAGGTCTTACACAAAGTTGGAATCTAGGACACTTCTCGCCGGAAGGACTTGAGACATCAGCCTCCCTTTTAAGGGGCCGACGTCGTCGAGTCGGAATCAAGTGCTGGGTCCGGAAGGTCCTGTCCATGTAATGAAAGTAAGAGGGATATTGCACTCTTCAACAGGTTTCATATGGTGGGGGTTTCTGCCGTTTGGGGCCTTCTCGAAACGTCAGCAACACTATTGACCTGATATCAGTTCTCCCCAAGCCAAAAAGTCAAAAACGAGGGGGAATGACATACTTCTTTTTTGATCAGAGTGGTGCCGCCTTTGCCGACTGCCTTTTGCAGCTACTCGTGCTGCAGCAGCCACATCGCTTGCTGCTAATCTTCGCAGCATCACAACCCCCCCTGCTACTATTGCCCACCAGTATACTGTGACACCTTCTGCTGCGGATGCTGCTGCAACAACAAGTCGAATCGCTTTTGAAGCCCTCACACAGCTTCTGCAGCCACTGTAATTGCTGGGAGTGTCACTGTTTCCATCGCTGCTGCTGCTGTGAGTGCTGGTTTTATTCCTGTTACCAGTCCCGCTGCCATTGCCGCTGCTACCTCTGCTTGTCTACCAATATTGCCGGAGGTGTCCCACACTGTGAATAATTTGATATGTTTGCTGTTTATCCCGAATGCTGAGTACTTCCCGTGCACTTCGTTGTACTCTCATAAATTGAGCATTCGAGTTCTCATGCTTTCTCTACCTAGTTACGGCAGGTTTCACATTCGTGTATGTATATGTGTTTATATACAGACAATATATGTACTCACGTGCACACAGGTGTTTGATTAGAATAACAGAGTGAAGGCGCTAGGGGTGAGAGGGTCATGTTGAGTCGACAAACGATATTGTAGTATCTCGTTTTAACTAGAGTCTTCCGCCTGATTGGAAGCGCAACTCCCTGTGGCCATCTTGGCACATCTGCACATCTGTAGAAAGGCTTCGCACTTTCCGACGCGTCCAGTAGATGCTTTGATACATGTTTATTGCGTCCATAAGGCCTCAGAGGTGGCCTCTGTAACGCTAAGGGCTAGGACACTTTTTCATCAAAAAGTAGCCTGACGTAATTTTTACTAGAACATGAAGTAGAAGATTCAACACTTGCTGGAAAAATTGTAGAGGCTGCAAATGAACCAAAGCTCTGGGGCCATACGTAGACAATATCTAACAGAAATGCAGAAGGGACTACGGATATTGACAAGCTTCATAACGTTCTCTCTCTCACCATAAATGTCCGCGCGCATACACATTTATATACATTAACAAGGGAAACTGGGAATTAGTAAGGCAATCGCGTGTGTTTCTTTCTTCGAGACAACAGATCGGCAACGCAAGCAGGAGGAAGCCCCATTCTCTACAAATAGTGCAGAGGAAAACATGTTGATTTCTGTCAACAAGACACCTAAGCACAATTACAAAATAATTACATTTGTGGACAGGGTTATATGCATCTTCGACTGTGAGT
>NW_021154200.1:0-2278 GCF_002837175.3 Physeter macrocephalus | reverse complement strand
AAGGACACCTTTTGCAGTTGTTTAGCTGTATTCCTGGTTAGTGAATCTATTTGCTGTTTCCCTCCCATCTGGTGGGTCAAAGTGAGATCTCCCAGCGTCCGCTTGCTGCCTTATTCTCCATACCCGTCGATTCAGGTGCCCAGAAGTCCTCTGAGGCCTAACGCGTCGCAGAGCCATGTGCCTGAGACCCGCCCCCGATGCCGAAAAGGCCACGATTGCGGAAACGCCCCGTGAAGACAGGCACCCTTAACTTTCGACTCGGCAGGTTGCGACGAGGCGTGTCCTCTCAGCATCTTACAACTATCCCTGCCTTGTCTGAGGACATGCAGATGGTCTGGCGACCAAGTGTGTATAATTCATTGTTTTTATTCATTTTCCCTGTGTCAGTCGTACACACCTGCTTCGTGTGGGCGCACGGCTCCAGTGGTGCTGCGGAACGCCACCACTGAATCGACTGGGTCGTTTACGGTTCCCTTTCTTCAGCTCAGTTTCATGGAATAGAGCAGCAGCACTAAATAACTCCGCTGATGCATGGTCGTTGCGAGCGTAATTTTTGGTGTCGCCACTTGGTGCAGCAAAGATCCAAAACCTCTTACTATGATGTGCCGCAGGAGAATATTACCTTTGAAATGTACAGGACTCAGGGCAAGAAACTTAATTTTAGAGGACGTTTCTCTACACTACATTTTGACGCGGTTTTCAGTCTGCATGTATTCGTAATACAGAAGGAATGGATGATACGACCTGGTTCAGGTACTCACACGCGAACTCAGTTACATGTCCTGCGCGTACATTCACGCATACTTAAGTCATGACCTAAACCTAATTACAGACGACGTTTCTCTACACCCCTTGCTGACCAGAATTCAGCCTGCAAGTGTTCGTACTACTGAAGAAGTGGATGGTACGACCTGGTTAAACTACTAACACGCAAACCCAATTACATGTCGTGCGCGTTCCTTTATGCATACTTAGGTCATGACCTGCTGACGCGTGTCACGGACATATTCAAGTATTATCATGTAAACGCACTCTTAAGCGAATACTCAGTGCATAAATTCTCCCATTGGCTCTTCTCCCGCCGGGTCAGATTGCGCCTAAGCGCCTGACAGATGTTTGCCTCCCAAGTGTACACCTCTTGCGCGGGAGCGGACGCTTCACGGGGCTTTCTTCGACCAAAAAGGGGCTTAGCTTCAAGACTGGCGCGGGAGCGGACGCCTCACGGGGCTTTCTTCGACCAAAAAGGGGCTTAGCTTCAAGACTGGCTCCCACTGTCTTTTTGGATTCCCTCGGTCACATCGCCGCCCTGCAGCGAATGCCCAGGATTTTTTCGGATGGGTGTGCGGTGTTAAAGCACCCGACGACCGCCCTTGCTTGTCCACTACCCTAGGATTTCACAGCGGAAATGCACTCTTGTGCGTCCTACACTCCGCTGAAGAGTAAGAATTTATCGACAAATACTAGGTGTCTGGTCGGTATTGCGTTCATTCACTGATGTCATCTTGACAGGTCACCGTGAACGGTGTGTTTAATTCCCGTCGACACGATGCTGGTGAGTACGCAGGCTTAAACCACATCCTGACGCGTATCTGCGCGACCACAGAAAGTTCTACTTTATTCCATAGTGCATTGCTTGCCACCTCTGTTGACTCATCCTCTGTGAACTAGCCTTTAGTTGGATACATTGTTCCCCTTCCTCCACCATTGACGCAGTTGGTCCGGTACTGACACACTGACTCGCCGTCGTATGCTCGGGCAGACTTTTCTCCGGGTATTACAGACAGCCGACGCAGGCAATCTACGCCCAGTGCTGCTGCATGGCCGTATCGCGTTGCAACGGACGTCAACGCACCAGCTTCCCCTGTGACCTACGAAGATATTCCAGCATTTTACGAAAAGTCGCAAATGCATTACGCGTGAGTCGCCTTGGTTCCCATTTTTCCTTCTGCAGGCTCCAGACAAACGCAGGGCCTCGAGTGTACGTTCACGGGCCTCCGCCGACATCCCCTTCCGCGGACGTGGCCACCGCGAGCGACGCCATGTTGGTGTCCCCCGCAAAAAAAAAAGCACAGCGTGTTTTTTCGTCCTACACTCAGCCCTGTCTCTTCTGATATGCATCTAACTCATCCCCTTTCGGTGATGTAGGAACCTCTGTGGTCATGGTTTTTCTAGAGGTTGCCATCCGCAAGAAATCGCTTATTGGCACCATACACACCAGCTTTTCGCTCTCCTCTCCCTTGTCCTCATCCGCGCCGTTACAATGTTTCCGGCTCGGCAG
>NW_021154199.1:1967-2278 GCF_002837175.3 Physeter macrocephalus | reverse complement strand
CGTCCATCACGGAGGAGGAAATCACGGACAAATTTTCTAGTAAAACAGAATATGTCCTCCGTTCTCTTCCCTTGTTCACACGTGTACTGGTAAAGGCGTGTGCATTGCGTAATTGGCGGCACACACATTTATAGACAAATGAGGTTTTGATGCAGAGGTGATTACTAGGATGAACAGATACTCTCACTAATCATCTCCATCCGCATTTTTAAGCTTCCCTTTGAAAAGAATACGCGTAGAGAAACACATCTTTTTATGTACTTGCTGCAGAGCTCTTTTCATGTAGCATACGTAGAAGTTAAGAGACAAGC
>NW_021154199.1:0-874 GCF_002837175.3 Physeter macrocephalus | reverse complement strand
TGTGCACCTTCAAGTAGGCATACGGGTCTTCGACTAATTCGTACACTTTCGCTTGAGTATTCATATATAATGTGCACCTTCAAGTAGGCATACGGGTCTTCGACTAATTCGTACACTTTCGCACTATATGAGCTAGAAGGATCGCATACATGCAAACTTATATTTGTAGGCGTTTCAGTCACCTTATAAAGGATGTACTATGGCACGTCGGCTAGACATCTACACCACAGTGTCATACGTTTACATGCAAGCCGGTCGCTCTACGGATACATACACGACTGACAGGGTCTACCCAGAGACAAATGGTTTTATGTGGCCGTCTTTACACGAATGTTAAACTTTTCTTGTCAGTATGTGATAGTCCACATTAGTAGACAGCCTCCATGATTCTACGTAGAGCGTTCGTGTACAAGACGTGCAATGTGCTTGTCAGTTCACCCTTCTGCGTAAATGGATTTGTTGCAGATGATCAGAAGGTCGAGGTAGTCTGGGCCTTACAAGCCACGAATAGATCTCAGCGAGACACGCCACGACCCGTAGTCGTGTCCAGTACGTGGGACACTCAAGCGTATAATGCAACATTTCTTGCATCCCCGCATCACACACACACACACGTGTGTCTCTGCGTGAACTAATTCGGCTTACGATTTTCCGACGTCTACTAATGTGCCTCAGAAATATGGCTGAACGCCTTATGCATTGTACCTTACGCCGCTATGCTATCCGTGGGTGTGCTTGTGACCCCCCTCCTCCACCACGCCTATCCACCACTGCACTAGAGCATTCAACACCAACTCTTGTCAATATGAAGGTACCCGTTGATTGGCACGAATGTGCATCAATCTGTTTATATGAACACGGGCGTCTGTATTCA
>NW_021154198.1:0-2278 GCF_002837175.3 Physeter macrocephalus | reverse complement strand
ATTAACTTCGCGATCCTGCAGCGTCATATCCTGACTAGAGAAAATTCCGCTGCAAACCTGGCTGCCTTGTGGTTTTCCACAAAATCCGACGTACTACAAAATGGGAAATACGACAGGAAGTACGTGGGGCTTCTCTCAAAATGGTATAGTTTATCGCTACGTCCGCAAGAGTGCATCCTTGCACAGTCCCCTCAACAACTGTGACAGTCATACACCGCAATAGGTTGTCCATGGCGGTGCTCGCACCCTGACTACTACAATTGAGTTGGCAACGTATTTCCGTTCACCCCTCTTACAGGATGGGCTCTGCATCTGTACACGTATTTACACGTGGATATGCATGTATGTCTATCCCCTGCAGAGGTGTGTATACACATTTTAATAATACACGATCGCACGCTTCTAACAGCTTCAATGAAAATGTGACTCTCACTTTGCCGATAGCCCTTCCACGTCCGTTTACGTGCGAAAGCTAGAAGAATATCACGTAGGGTAGTACGTAGCGCTTGTCTGAGATCTACATACGAAGCCAGTCAATACACGCACGTGCGCATACCCACGTATAAGACAGGCTCTACAAAAACACACGTATAGGAAGGGTGGCTCGCTGCAGACATATATACTTGTATACATATTGTACACCTGTAGAAAAACCCATGTGTCAGAGCACGAAAACACGTGAAGAAATCTGAAGGAGGCACAAACGGCAGCTTTAAGTGTCTGCAAATGAAAGCTCTAATATACATGTTTGGACGGGCGCTGTTGTGCACAGGTAGTTGTGCCCGGTAAAAACTTTCCTTTCACTTTGTTGCTTCATGTATATAAGTGATTCACAGTCTGTGTGCGTGTGTGATTTACACTGAAAAGCTGACAAGCTGTATACGTAGTCCGCTTCTTGAATATCTCTGCATGCATGGAGGGTCGGCCTGATTCATGGTCGAAGATGCCTAGGTTATGTCAAGCTAACACCTGAAGTTGTGCATAACTCAGGAGAAGCTTGTATCTTCGGAGTGGTATATTGTTTTAGGGATCCACATGCGTATATCTGTGGATACGTTTTGGGTTTGAAGACGTGTAGGACACTCTGTATGTGTGTGTTGAGCGTATGCGTACATAGGTATGCAAGTGACATGGTTGGGCGTGTTTGGTTGCTTCTTCTGCAGCCTGCTCAGAGTTTCGTGATCCAACGGACTCCCCAAATAAAGCCCTCAAGAAATTCGACCCGCGATACAAGCCCGTTCGCATCATCGGAAAGTGAGATTCGCCTCTACTCCTACACCATAAAGTCTACGATTCGCACGCTTATTTCAGTGCGTTTGTATACGGAGATATAAACATCCACACACGAGAATACGAATCCACCATCCTCTTTCTCCCTTTTGTCCCTTTTTCTTCTTCCATGTACTCACGTATTTGGATGGTGAATATGCAGTCCAACCTCTTGTTGCAGCCATTGCTGTTTAAGTCGTGTATGCTTAATATTTACTTAGTCTGCCATATATCGCGCTGTCTTGCTTGCAAAGATTGAAACTCTCACTTACGTTTTCATTGTATATATATCTGACATAGCGTCAGTTCATTCTTCTTTCCTGTGTTCCCTTAAGGCATCGGGAGAGGTCTAGCAGTTATGCAAGAACAACCAGAAGTATATTCTTTTTATGTTTTCCTTGTGTGCCGCTTTTCACTGGGCTGCTTCAAGCAGTTGCGCTCACCTGGATGCATAGCTGTCTGCGTAAACATTTAGATATTTCAGCAAGTGTGCACGCGTATAATTTTTTCCCACGCCCTCTTTGCTTAACCCTGTGAGTTGTTCAACGAAAGAGTCTTCTGTGTAGCTCTTCAATCGAATTGGAGACCTGTAGCTAGCTCTGCCAGGTTCACGTAAAGACCTTCCTCCCCAGCTTCCCCCCTCTTGTACCTCCCTCCTCGACCAGTCACTCATCTTGGAGCGTCTCTTCTGCCTAACCTCTGCCTTCTATTACGCTCTCTGTCGCGTAATGATACGCACATGATTACCACATATCTATACGTGTATATACCCATATGTGAACATGTGTATGCCTTTCCATGTGAATCTCCTGTATATATCTCCTACTTGTACTATGTGTTTCCCGGTTCATCTCTCTCTACATACATCTCCTGCGTCTCCTCATCCCCGTGCTGCCAGTCAGCGGTTGCACGGCCACACCTTGCGCATGCGTGTCTTTCCCTACTATATGATCATGTTTCCTTTAGTTATCCCCTCAATGACGTATATGCAGTAATAGTTACACCTATT
>NW_021154197.1:1856-2278 GCF_002837175.3 Physeter macrocephalus | reverse complement strand
CAGTAACAAACTGTTATTCCAGTTTACAGCAACAGTTTAATTCTATTTAGGTTCTAAAACTGAATACACTGAACACTGCAAACTTTATTCCCAACCACTCAGTAAAGTCCTGCATACTTTAGAGACAAAGGAAAAAAAAGAAAACCTAAAAATCTTCCGATTTTCATTTCCAATGATACATGCCAATCTTGATGATCAATCAGCGATTTAAATGTCAACTATAAGGCTTCCCTGGTGGCGCAGTGGTTGCACGTCCGCCTGCTGATGCAGGGGAGCCGTGTTCGCGCCCCGTTCTGGGAGGATCCCACGTGCCGCGGAGCGGCTGGGCCCGTGAGCCTTGGCCACTGGGCCTGCGCGTCCGGAGCCTGTGCTCCGCAACGGGAGAGGCCGCAGCAGAGGGAGGCCCGCATACCACACACACA
>NW_021154197.1:0-292 GCF_002837175.3 Physeter macrocephalus | reverse complement strand
TCCTCAGGGCAAAGAGCCCTATGAGGCTTGGCCGAACACAGTTCAGACTACACGCCTCTGTGCAGAGCACACGCTGGGCGGCTAGTATGCACTAACTCTGTGTGGGCAAGCCATTAGCAGCATTAATTTAGGCATATCTTTTTATCTTAGGATTTTACTTAACTCAAGTAGGCAGATGAACTTAGAGGAACTGAGCCCAGGGGCCGTGAAACCACCCAGTAGTTTCTGCCATAGTCTCGGCAAAATGTAATATGGATGAAGAAACAAATTTAGGAGGAGGCCAAATTTTACA
>NW_021154196.1:0-2278 GCF_002837175.3 Physeter macrocephalus | reverse complement strand
GCGAACGCATTGTTCCTGCTCCCTCCAGCCTTGAGTAGGTGCTCACACCTTCATTTCCTCCGTAGCATATGCGAGAACTGTGTGACAGCCGCTGGTAACGGACGAAGTCTGCTGTATCAGTTCCTGTTTAGATATGCACTGCATCTCCTCGCGCTGACAAGGAAGACAGCAAGTGCGTACCCGTGCCGCACGGCCTCGTCTTGTTCATGAATTGCTGAACGGGACACACGGGAAAAAAGGCCGCTAATCGCTAACACTGTCAACCTGCTTCGATGTCCTCAAGAGCCGCTGCTGGTGTTTGTACGCACAAGTACTTCCTCGTGTCTATTTGTAAAGAATGACGCATCGCCAGTAAGCGGCCCGTATAGTTGTTTTAGTGTGTCTCGAGAAAGCCACAGCAAACGTGCACACCCCCATTTACGGGCTGACAGATGCTTCCAGAAAACACTCGCCATGCTCCTTGGTGCTATTTTACGTCTGTGGTGCACATCAGACTATGTATTTGGCACCACCTGCACTCGCCGCTACCGATGGAGACTTCAATCAAAAGTACTTGTGAAAGTTACGGATATACCGGCGTGCGCCATTTTCCTGACGAGAGCAACGAAGGACACCTGATGCTCAGCTTTACTTCTATGGAGTACGAAGTTTTCATCTTGTACTGACTAAATCAGGTGCAGAAATCGTTAAGGTGGCGCATCCACACGGAGAAACTACTGTGTCTCACTAATTTGAATAAGCATGCAATCAAAGACTGATTCCAACAAAGGATCACCCATACGCCCATACGTCTACTCTGATGCCGTCCTCGTAGAAGAGGATGGTACGTGTTTCGCGATGCACTGCACCAGTGCAGGCCACAGGTCGTACGTTGCGCACGAGAGCATCTGGTATGCCAGCTTACAGCTTTGAGATCGGCTGCTTACGCAGCGCATGACGTGCGGATCTGCCTCCTTCACAGGGTGCCGGGAACTCGGCTTGCACGACTAACACTGATAGGATGTGATTTTGTTCGGCGGATGAAAGACTCACTGAACGGCCTACGCAACGTCAGAGCCAGGCAGGTGTCGCCCTCTTCTTGTTTTGGTTTTTTTTTCTTTTTTTCGCGACGCGCGAGCGCTACTAGATCATATTATTAGTCTATCGCAGAAGCTCGGCAGCAGTCATTAACAGAAAACTCGACGTAGACACGGAGGCGCATTGTTGGTTGTGTTTCATGAGGGAGTCAGCTGTACCATAGACCGGGCTGAACATCTGGGCCATCAGGCCGTGTTGGTGTGTAGAACCACGCCAGTCTTCTACGGAGACAAGGTCGGATCGTGAAGTCGATTGGCTCGTTTCCTCAGTAGTACAGTTTTGGTATAGTGCATTGCTTGCGGACCCGTACGGGTGCAATGCAGCCACAGTCATTAGCAATAACGAGTCCGAATGATATTTGGATTTTCGACCAGAGGAGCAAGCGCAGCATGTGTACACACCGTTACGGCCGCTCTCATGGCCTTCTAGTAGAAAACGCTTCGCTTAGAGTGGTGCAGACCGTCGTTTCACCCGTACACACATACTTTAGCGTGGTAAGACCCAATTCATCAGAACATATCACGAAGGAGGCACGTAAGTAACGGGACTGTTACAGCAACAGAGCTCGTAGGGAGTACCCGCGCGTAGCACTTTTCTTTACTGAACTAGGTTGCTTCTTAATTTTACCTGCAACGTAATCAACGACGGAAGAAGCGGGATACGCGCTGTGGTGAAAGATCAGAACTGTGGAAGAGACGTATGAGAGAGGCGGTTACAACAGGCGCAAACAGCTACCTTAGCGGTAAACGACCTGCTGGAAAAGCTTGAGCACAGAAGCTATGTTCTTCCTCAACGCATGCACCTTTTTGCCAGCTGTGCCAACGTTGCTGACGCACTGTCCGTTGAACACCATACCAGCACATAGCGTCGTTTATCTCGACGCGCACGAATACGCATGGTAGGTGTGATTGTAAATCTTGTTTGTGGAAGCGTCGCCACACGTGCACGTGGGCAACTCCTAACCCGGTAACGCCGGCATGCCTGCACTCCTCGCAAGATATTCAACCATACAGTATGTACGACATCGTCGCCGGCGGTTAATAATAATGGTGTACACAATGCATATGTGTGTGTTTTCTACCATGGGTATAGTGGTGACAGGTCAGCTGCCATGTGCGCTCCCTGTTACAGCATTATTGGCGTTCAAAGCGATTCTCTGCGATGGCTAGCCACGGTAGTGCCCTGCTCGTGTGTCGACGAT
>NW_021154193.1:0-2278 GCF_002837175.3 Physeter macrocephalus | reverse complement strand
ACTGCAGTGTGCACGATACCACGGCAGTAGACACGACGTGAAAAGTCCTATTCAGCGTAGCAGCATCCGTGGCATCTTCTACCTTCGTGGATTACCGGTGAATCTGTGACATCTAAACGTTGAAGTGTTCCGATGTGTTGTGGACAGAGTGGACAGTCCACTCACAGTACGATGCCTAGAATTTTACACGGTGTTCGCCGCTCGGTCGGGCAAAACTAGCCCGTCCATCGTCACGACTCAGGCGCCCTCGGCCAGCCTACACCAACGTGGTGCTGTTTACTTCCTCCCCATGTGCAGTACTCTCCAAGACATGACATATCGTGTTATATACGGGCATTTATGGACATGTGCACCAGTAGTGCGAATGCATATATTCTGTGTGTGGCCTTCGTCATGGTTGCAGTACGCTCTTGTAAGTTACTTTCCCACCTGAGCAAGGACAACCATTCAGTTCGGGAAGCCTCCACCGACTGCCGCGCGGTGAAGGTGCGACGTAGAAGTGAAGCTCCTGCTCTGAAGCTCACTGCGCGAATGGTGGCTCACTCAGAAAGTTTGCTCCTTTTGGAGATGAACGGATGCACATGGAAAAACAGTTGCGTGATAGAACGAGGAGTGGGCCGTGCACTAGTCTTCACGCCCAAAGCTCAGTTGTTGCAGCCGTGTTCAGGTGGACGCATGCCAAGTAGCAGTTTTGCTTATTACCGCGGACCTCTGTCAGCTTCACGCTCTAAAGGTTTCCAGGTGGAAGGACCGGGAAGAAACAGAAACGTCTTTCTACTCTGTCGACAGTGCAGCTCGAAGATGTCGGTCGTGCTCCGACGAGATTCCCCGCGTAAAAGCACATTACAGTCATGGATGGGCCTACTGAAGTGGCACGACGGGTCACGTGTGACAATAATATACATGAAGATGCCCACGGAGCATCCCACGACTGCGGTAGTAGTGTGCTAGGGGGCAAACAAGTGTATATGCTATTGCGTCAAGGAAGAGTCCTTGTCTGTACGGGTACAGTGACATCTCCCGAACGCTGTACTCTACTCTCTTTTCTGCAGGGGAGTAAAAATCCACTCAGGCCGTCGACCAGAGGAAAAGCGTGCTCCATACACGTCAGTATGTATGTACATTTCAATCCATAGGCGTATGCCTCTTAAGAGGAAGCACGCAGGAGGCTAACAATGTGTCAGGCAGAAAGCAGAAGGGAGAGACGGTCAGGACAGAGACCACTTTTTTTGTAAGTCGCTTCGTTCGGTGTGCATACCTGTGCGCCAAGTCTCTGCACAGTATATCCCTGCTTAGTACAAGTGTCAGGGCTAGTTGCGCACGCTGTTTACCCCAACGCCCCGCCACTACTCCATCCGATGTCATCGTCTGTGTATGGTGTGACAGAAATAAGCAGACGTATACATACCTACATACATACAACCAATTTAATATATTTTCACTATGTATTTCTAGACTCACGGTTCGGTATCCGGTCATCAACAAGGACAGTGCATTGCTATTCGCTAAACAACGACCAAACTAGGATGGCCGCAAAGTAAGTGCTTTTGAACACGAGTAACCTATTTCTAGTCACCAACGAGCCAAATTCTGCAGATGTCTCAATGCTGCATTTACGTTACACTTCTTTTCCTCAGCTCCGTTATATTACGCTTATCATTTCGCTCGGGTCGTGTAGAACTGGAGGTCGTTTGTGGCGTTCGGGTGCTGCTGCAGTTTTGCTTTGACACTTCTGGGCGCATATACCTTTTACGCGTGGCTTAAGAAAACCGTGTCTTGTTTGACTGACCCAGCGGAAATGCCTGTTATAGTGTTAGCAGGGGGTGTCTTAGTGAAGTGCCCTCTCGGGTCGGACTGTGGGTCTTAGTTGCAGCTGTAGAGAAAGCTCCGCTTGTTGAGTGTTCTGCAAGAAAAAGTTGTTTGTCCCAATCCTGTTGGGAAAGCCGCTTGCAGTAGGTTCGAGTTGTAAACTCAGATTCGCCCAGCACCTCCTCAAGGAACACAGTCTTGCGTATTAGTTACCCTGCCCCCGAACCACGGGTTCTCCAGACACGCATCGGTGACCAGCCTGTGCCATGCGTTTCACTCTCTGTTGCGTCCATCACACAGATGCACAGCTACCCCCTTGAATCGAAATCTTATCAGGGTTAACGATTGGAAATACACACATTCACGCCTAAATGGAGGTACGGCACGCTGTACACCCGTGCCTACCAGGTAAAATATGCCGCACTGTCAACATCACGTCGTAACTGGCGTCTTCCTGATGTGCAGGTTA
>NW_021154191.1:2027-2278 GCF_002837175.3 Physeter macrocephalus | reverse complement strand
TAGTTACAAGAGCAGCAGCACGCAGCAGCTATTCATAGCAACACTTCCCAGCTACCACAAGCAGCGGCAACAACTGCAGCATCTTCCTCCAGCGACAGCAACACGCAGCAGCAGCAGCAAGCAGGCGGCGGCCACTGCAGCAGGCAGCAGCTTCAAAAAAAAGACTACGTCATGCATCGGCAGCAGGTGGGTGGGCGCTGCTGCAGCGACGATGAGGCGGCAGCCCCAGAAAAGCAGCAGGACGATAGCGG
>NW_021154191.1:0-402 GCF_002837175.3 Physeter macrocephalus | reverse complement strand
TTGCTGCATTGTTTGCTGCATTGTTTGCTGCGGCTGTGGGGTGCTGCGCGGTGTTGTAGCGGCGAGAGCAGCAGCGCAGGCAGCTGCAGCACGAGCGAGCGCAGCAGGAGGCAGCAGCTCTCGAAGACCTGCGGCTGCTGCTGCAGGAGCAACACGCAGCGTATGTTGCTGCTGTGCGAAGTGACGATGAAGCAGCGGCCTCCGTCGCTGAGGAGGAGAAGAAGGAGGAGACCAGCTGCAGCAGCTTCAGCGACAGAAGCAGCAGAAGCAGCAGCGTTAGCTCCTGCAGCAGCACGAGCAGCAGCGTTGGCGGCACCCCCAGCAGCAGCAGCATTGCGCAGAACCGCACAAGAGAAAGCCTGCGAAGAAAGGCCGGCACTAGCAGCAGAAGAAGAATAAGCA
>NW_021154190.1:1320-2279 GCF_002837175.3 Physeter macrocephalus | reverse complement strand
ATACCTATGTTTGCAAGTGGGTGGGTGGAAAGGGACTCGTGTGAGGGGCTTCAGCACGTCAATTCGCAGGCACAGGTGTACTTGTCTGGTGTTCGTGCGCCGTGCAGAACCGTATAGGCCAAATCTGTAGCCAGTATGTATACAGAGACAGAGGGGGAGAAAGAGAGAGGGGAAAGCACGGCAAGCATAAGCAGATATACGATTGGATACGGGTATATATGCGTATGTCGATCTGCAGCGGTCCGTCTTCTGTGCACATACCCTCATACACACACGCATATACACACATAAGCGTTACACTCTCTCGTCCGCGTGTACATGTATGTGTAAATATTTGTGTATGCATGGATGGGTCCACATCTGTATGTAGAGATATATAAATAGGGAGGGAGATAGAAAGAAAAGGAGGGAAACACAGGTAGACAGATGTTTCGACACAGGTGGACATGGATATACCTACACACGTACAGGTGTAGAGTCAGAGATGCACGCATATGTACAATATATATGTGTATATGTATATGTGCGTATATATATGTAAAGTGAATATACGCACCACTGAAGTGCCTCATGCAGTAGCTGGTACGTGCACGCTGCAGCGGCAACAGACAACGAGCTTTCGAATGCTACGTTAGCCGCAGCACACAGCTTTTACACGTACATGCACACCCACTCGCTCACAACATATATTCACACGCAGGCAAGTAAGCTTGGCTTTCGATGCAGGCGATTCTTCAAGCTCCGGTGTACGCACAGCACAGCGCTGCTAGTCTTACGTTTGCGCAGTGAAGAAAGGCTCTCGGGGAGGGCTGCTGCAGCTGCCGTCGTGGCTGCTGGTCCGGCCGCATGAGCAGCATGTGAAGTTTGTTGCTGGGCTCTTCTTCGTTGCCGCCTTGCGGTGCTGCTTGAAAGAACGTGGAAGCCAGAGAGGGAGGCAGCAGCTAAGGCTGCAGTGGGTG
>NW_021154190.1:0-215 GCF_002837175.3 Physeter macrocephalus | reverse complement strand
AGACACACCCGCAGCAGGAATGTCTGAATGAAGGAGGGCCACCAGCAGCAGAAGAAAAGGACGTAGAACTCGTTGCCAGGGAAGATGAGAATAGTATGCTGAAGAAGAGACACAAGAAAAGAAAGGAGCAGCACCACCGGCGGGAGCAGCAGGAGCAGCACACGCGCAGCACACGTACGAGGGGAGCTCGGTGCGCCAGAATTCTTCTTCCTTCA
>NW_021154189.1:2013-2279 GCF_002837175.3 Physeter macrocephalus | reverse complement strand
ATAAAGCTACTCACCAACACTATAGAGGACCTGCAGTGTACAGACACCGCAACGCCCCCCACCAGCAGGACGCTTCGTCTGGATGCTGTTTTGGCCTCACGCCAGAAGCAGCAGCAGCTGCGAGCCCATGCATGTCAGTCAGCTGCTGAGGCAGCAACACGCTGCTCGAAAATTGCTCAATATTCTGCTCCCCACACCTGAGCTGTGGGGTACACCTGACTCCTGCTGTGCTGCTCCAACAGCGCATGCATGCGATAAATAGGCAC
>NW_021154189.1:0-210 GCF_002837175.3 Physeter macrocephalus | reverse complement strand
CAGCAACAGCAGCAGCATGTGGGTGGCTCCCCCCATTACAACAAAGTCCAGAGGCAGGTGTGTTGTGCCGTCAGCAGCAGAAGATGAGACAACAGAGACACTCGCAAGGGAGGAATATGTGAAAAATTTCTGAGAGAAAGACAGAGAAAGACAGAACTCAATGCAGGAGGGATGCACACACAGCATGCAATGGTGAGGGGGTCGTGGGGA
>NW_021154187.1:0-2279 GCF_002837175.3 Physeter macrocephalus | reverse complement strand
TACACATATATACGTGTGTTTACGTATGTATGCACGACCGCAAATGAAGGTTCCAAGGCAATGAAAAAACCTTTTAAAAAGCAAAGGTAGAGAAGATACCAGTAGGTACTGTTTTCTCGCACAATAACCTCTGCACACAACTAGCACTCCCTTGATCTTGTTTCCCTCTTCACTTTGACAGACAATCGATGGTCGCAACTGAGAGACAGGGAGACGACGGAGTGCAAGAGGGAACGCAGACGCACAGGTGGAAATGGAGAAACACACATGCAGGCGAATGGACACCGCACCACCTACGACGGGGGCGTGATTTCTGCAAGGGAGTCATGTTGTTTTATTCTCAACTGAATCGCCGCGGAGTGCAGGCGGCCTCTCTTGAAGAGGAAAAAATACGTGCACGCACTTGGTCATGTTCACGACGGCGAACAAGGTCTGCGTGAGAAGCTTTTTCCCCTGGACATTGGGAGGGTGAGGACAGTCGTGAAGATACCCGCGGAAAAAGTACGCAGGAGTTTCTCCGCTGCAAGGATAGTCTTTGCATATGCGTACTGAGGGACTTTTGCAATATACAAAGGACGTATTATGTCCACCTGTGCACATCTACGAGATATGAGCCCGCCAACGACACTATTTACGTACACACGTAGGCGTAACCAGTGTAGCCGTAAATGCGGATGTATACGCAGAAAAAGCAGTTCGAAAAGTTCCGTTTTGGAAGGAATGAGTGCCCACGAAGTGACAGAGTACGCATCTAAACAGAGGAAGATGGTACGGCACGCACGAGACTCGTGATATGTGTCCCGCTGCTGCTGCTGGAGGTAAGGAAGAAGAAAGCGGGGTCTGCGGGTTTCTGAGGACCACAGGAGGATACCCGAGTAAGGAGAGGAACAGGAGAGAAAGGAGATCTTTCTATACCCTTTGAAAGGGAGTTTTACCAGTCCTTCACAGAACGGCGACGCTTTCCATACATTGTCCCATGCCCAGAAGACTTTGGCGGCCTCGTTCCCAAACAGTTGACCTGAGAAGAGGTCAAGTGTGTTCTGTCTCTCTGCGTCTCCATATAAGCAAAGTAAGTTCTAACTCTGAAAGATGAAAAGTAAGAAGTTTTTCTTTATTTCCTCCTCCTCGGATGCACGCTTTCCGTCATATATGTATATATGTCCAAAAAAATATACATACCCGTCGCCTTATCTCTATGCACAAGTTTACCTTTACCCTACGTACGAAGAACATTCCATCAGGGAGAATGCGGGAGAAGACGTTCTGTCGCGCTGTCAAAGAGTCGAACATTCTGCGGCAGAGTAAACATTTGGGTGGATTTTCAGAACTCTCACTGATGATGAGCGGAGGAAGGCACTAGATTCAAAAAGGATAGCAGAAAGTCGATGAGAGGCGTGGAGAATCAACGGCGAAATAAGGCTTCTTCACAAGCAAAAAAAAACTCTCAAAAACGGGGAAGTTGTGGAAATCCGTTCTTCCCCAAGACAAAAATCAGGTGTGCTGTTCGAAGCGACTGCTCCACTCGAACAGCGCCCTCAGTTTCCTTGTACGAAAACTTTACCTTAATACGACAGAAGGGAATGGACGCGAAGACAGGGACGTTCAAACGGACAAAAATAAGCAAAAATGTGTACGCTTACCTGGTGTGTACATCTGTCCACAGAGAACAGACACCAAGACAGTCCGGACGTACGATTGGAGACGTACGCATCAGAAAAATTAACGGGTGCTCAGTTGATGTGCATGTTGGTGGAGAGGAGGAGAGCAACGCAGGTGCGCCAGCCGTGGAAAGAAGAGGAGCACGGCAGATGAGAGTTGAAAATCTACGAGAACCAGATAAACGCGGCGGCAAAAGCTGTCTTTCCCTGAAAGTGATCTAGAGGCGAGGGCCAACGTTCTCCTTCTGTCGGAGGTAAGGGAAAAATCTACTTTTCCCCCTTAAGTGAACGCATGAGAACTGAAATTCATCATCGTCCTCTCTGCTGACACTTGTCCTCCTCCGGCTTCCGGGCTGCGCATGCGGAGCACAGTGCCGTCATGCACACTGACCCTTGCAAGAAGGAGCAAAACTTCAGAGTCCGTGTTCGCCTCTCTTTGTCTGTGTTGTTCTTCTCAATCTTGACTCACAGAGACCTCCCTTTATGCATCTTTGCGAGGTCCCTGGAAAACTACTTCTCATACGGCCTTCTGCCGCGAAGGTTGCGTGTTCTGTCGAAGTACACTGGTCGTTCTCGTCGCGTTTTGTCTCTGTATCCTCTCCGTGTGTGTACTTAGACGCT
>NW_021154186.1:1722-2279 GCF_002837175.3 Physeter macrocephalus | reverse complement strand
ATTTGAAGGATTCGTATATGCACGCGTGTGTGTGTATGTGTATGAATGTGCAGATGCACATATATCTCTTGTCTGCATATATGGAGGTAGCACAGTGGCAGGGGCACAGTCTAGAATAACTCTTATATATACGTGTGTGTTTGTGTATCTACGCATATGTGCACATATGTATGTATATATATAGACGTATCACTATAAATAAATGTACGTACACAGGTGTATGGCCAGTGCAGGACGTACGTTAAAGGACTGCATGCAAGAAGCGTAGATGCAGTCGAGGTTATGTATTGTTGAGAGAGAAGAGAACAAGGGCACAGCGAGGGAGAGGTGAGAGGAAGTAAAAGCGGCCCACGCACTTCAGTTTCTCTTTACTTTCTTGTCTCACTTGTCCTTCGTCCTGGTAGATGCCTTAATAGTCTATCCATGTATGTCTATACATATATATACATATATATGTGTAAATGTATATGTATCTATACGCGGAGAGCGTCTAGGGCGACTTGGTAGAGTAGCAGAAGGTGGCAACTGCAGCGCTGTTCGTCAGATCGGCCGTACGA
>NW_021154186.1:0-697 GCF_002837175.3 Physeter macrocephalus | reverse complement strand
CGGTGGAAGTCTCGGCAGCGACCGACCGCACGGGCACTAAGCGACTTTCTGAAGAAGGAAGACCGTCGTTTAAGGGGTAGCTCGTTGAAAGTTTGCATCATCGATTTCCTTTTTTTCAAGTGCAGGCGTCTACGTGTGCATCTACGCAGCCAAGGAAGTGGATTTAGCGGCACTTTGTCGGTCACGCACAGACTTAAGATATACAGTGTATACATCGGAAGATTCATATGTATATATTCCAACGTATACTGCTCAGCATCGCTACTTACGGAAACACACATTCATTGCCACGTATGGGACGGCGGTACGCAGGGGTTACACCCAGCTATATATATATCTCTCTCTCCCTATATATATATATATATGGCGGTGTATGCGTGTGAGAAGGCATTCTTACATGCGAGACTTAGATGCGCCTGTCCTACTAATAAGCAGGTGTATGTGTATAGGTGTAACTGAGCCTCCACATAAAGTTATACACTGAGGTAAAACGTAGACGTGGCACGTGTGTATCTGATACTTGACAGACGGAAACACAGACATCGTCTTCAAATTTGTTGAGGCAACTCTCTTGTATCCCCCCGGCTCTGTAGCCGGCAAGCATGTACAAATTCTCACGAAACTCGTTCCCGCCTGTTTCTTGGCAACTTCGAATGTATGCACTCCTGTTCGCACACCCGCAGGGGGATAATTATGG
>NW_021154185.1:1835-2279 GCF_002837175.3 Physeter macrocephalus | reverse complement strand
GGGGTCAGTTTGTGTGTCGTCTTTACACGACGGCAGTACGGCAGCGTGCTGGCTGCATTTGTCGACAAAGATTGAACCGCTTGGATGACGGAGTGTATAGTTGGACGTCAGGATTTGAAAGGCTGAACCACATGGGAAAAGAGGACGCTGTCCACTTGCTCGCCTGGCAGCGCTGGCGCCCCTTGTCGAGAAAGCGGGGTCTGCACCATGTCCTTCTACTGTAGCATGAAGTGTAGCCGATCACGGGCCGTCAGATTTCACTGGTGTTCAACAGTATGCTGACAGAAAGGCTACCGATAAGTTGAGGACAGTGTGACCCGCCTTCTTCACGATATGCGGTGCTCGTTGCCAGAGACGGATGAATTTCTGTTTCAACCGCGTATAACGCTGGAGAGAAGAGGAAAGGGGAATTATCAACTTTTGAGGAGCCGGCCCAAATGTTCA
>NW_021154185.1:0-219 GCF_002837175.3 Physeter macrocephalus | reverse complement strand
ATTTTTCTGCCGAACCCAACCGCAATACTGGAAGTTGCTCTGGTCCCCGCCACTGCCGATCAGGATCACTGCACGCTTCGGAATGTGGACCAGGCGAACTGCGCAGCTGTCTTTTCGCACGCAGTGTTCGTCGCCTGTAGTCAGTCGGATACGACCGAGCAGAGACGTACCGGCGAAGCGCTGCGCTTAGAACACCTCGAAGAACTTAACACCTCGTCG
>NW_021154184.1:2026-2279 GCF_002837175.3 Physeter macrocephalus | reverse complement strand
AGTGGAAGAGCTGCTTTGTGAATGTTGCCTTGGAGTACACCTCCTTGCGTCGTAGCACCCGCGTGAGGTTCACATAATAACAACCGTAAATACGGAAGGCTCCGAACCGGTATTGGTACTACCACGGAAGTACAAATTCTAAATCAGAGCAGTGTTAATGGTGACCAACTGGTAACCCTGCCATGCGTTCGTGTGCCTCTAAAGCGGGTGTGAGCACCGCACAGAAGGCTTTTCGTTTTGAGGATTTGAGCGA
>NW_021154184.1:0-834 GCF_002837175.3 Physeter macrocephalus | reverse complement strand
GAAAATCAAGAACTTTCATTCCTTCGTGTATTCCATGGCTCAGCGCATGGTGAGCACTGCAGCAAGGAAGTATTTACTGAAAAACTGCGAGGTCGCTGGTTCGTGGGGCGCCGATAATTCGTATTAGTACCTCTTTGTTCTGGGTTATGCCGTGTCTTTGCTTTCAGGCCACAGCTGGCCCGTTGTAATTTGGATGCGTCAGGATTAATCCAAGGGAGTCTCTAGGAAAAAGGTTCCTCGGTTCTGGTACGTTGTGGTCGGTAGCAGAAGCAAAGTCTTCAGAGCGGAAGGGCAGACAGGCACCAGCTAACTGTGGCAGCTGCACGCAGCGGCATCGGCTGCAATCGCAAAGGCAACCACTGGTACTGAGGAGGTGATCCTAAAACAGTCTGCTACCAGAGACGGCGACGCTACGAATAGAACGCATGAGTATCTGATTGCGGTGATGAACAGTGTGTATCGCAAACAAACTGGACATTCTTTTAATGGAGCCGTGTTTGATTAGCGGCCTGCGGATACGGTTGCTGCGACACGTCGGGAACGAGCGCGAGGAGACGATAAGAAAAGCGACCAAGCAGCGATGTAGTATGTACCATGCATAAGGTTATCGTTCGCCGGCTGCTGCCACGTAACGTTTGATGCATGTAAATGTAAAGCAGCTATGTAGATGTAAGCGCAAGCAATCTGCATGTACACACAAAGATCATATGGTGGGAGACGTGATAATCCTCGTCGCCTTCACTGCTTGAGGTGACTATTTCAGCGTGTGAGGACAACACGAGTATTCGCAGTCGTGACGAGAAAGACTGAAGGCGCTGTTCTTGGCAGTATTCA
>NW_021154183.1:1035-2279 GCF_002837175.3 Physeter macrocephalus | reverse complement strand
ATGATTTTTTGTTGCTATTCCTCCTCTTGCCAGAGCTGATGCTGATAATGCTGCTGCTGCTGTTACACAGGGATGTATCATTGTCATCACCACTACTACTGAGAGATTTACTGCTGCAGCAGGCTCTGCTAGAAGTGTTGCTGATGCAGAGCCCTTTCTTGTAGCCATTTTGATACGGCGTACAAGGGGAATCGCCATTGCAACAGCAGCTATCGAGAATCTCACTACCAGTCTGTTGACTGCTTCTGCTGCTCGGTAAAGGAGATAGTATACGGGGAATAGGAAAGAGATGATGCATACTCGTCTCCGCGCCCTTCTTCGTCTCCTCCTCCCTCCTGCAACTATCGCTTCTTAAAAAAAAAGTTTTAACCGACTGAGTAATAGACCGAGGAGTTACCCCGCAGTCCTGTCTACCCTCTTCTATTTCCTCTCCTTCGTGCTTCTTCTGTGTTGCCTGCAGCAGCAATAACAGTTGGCCGTCCTTTGCTGCATGCGCTATTGGAAGGCAATTATCACGTGCCTCCTCGCCCTCCTCCACTGTCGCAGCAGCATATGCCAATCTCCGCGTCATCCCCTTCGCTTCCTCATCGGCTCGAAAGTTAGAAGCTTCTACTGATTGTGCTGCAGCTGCTTCGTGTAGAGTTGCTGCTGAAGCTGTCTTTCTTCCTCCTAGGAGTAGGGTTATTTCCCCATATTGCTTATTAGAGTTTTCTGGTGCTACTGATACTGCTGCTGCTGCTGTCGCGGGGGTTTTGGCAGCTCCAGTTAATGTTTCAGTTACGGCCACCACCCCTGCTGCTTCTGACTCTGCGACGGCCGCTGCAGTACTTGTACGACAGGTGGAAGGCAGATCTGTGGCCCCCCCTTGGTGCTGCTTCTGCTGTTTCTCTTGCTGTTGAGAACCCCCTGCTGCAGCATGGGGTGGTAAACAACATACAGTGCAGCAGTCAGCATTGCGGTAGCCAGCCTTTGACGTGATACCTGCCCATGGAATATGAACAGTGCCACTGGTGCTGCTGCTGCACCTGCTGCTACAGCTGCTGTCGCCTCCGTTGTTTTCGCTACTGGACCGGCTGCTACGGCTGTGCTTGTGGCTGCTGCTGCTGCTTCTCCTTCTTGCGTGTTTCTCCCTGTTGCTACGACGAACGCCCAAGCCGAGCAGCACACGCGGCTGTCTGCTGCGGGAGCAGCAGCAGCAACTATGTCGCATGTCAGACTCACGCACGGGGTGGCGGCTTGATGCA
>NW_021154183.1:0-852 GCF_002837175.3 Physeter macrocephalus | reverse complement strand
GTGGATATACCACAGACAAGGCAGCATTCCTTTGTGGTGCAGCGTCGGAGGTGCTCAAAACAGAGAATTCTTCATTCTTCTCCCGTAATACGTACTTCCTGAGTGTACCTACACGAGAAAGCGCCCGCTGCTCCCGCCTTCGCTTGCCTGCAGTGCCCCAGGAAAACACAAGGCCGCAGCAGTAGCTATTAAAAGACCTTGCTTTTGACGGCGCAGCAAGACGAATCCTCCAGATTGATAGTGGAGATCGTGTAACCACCCACAATTACCTCTCATACAGATCTACAAATAATAACTCATAGGGATATAAATATATGTATATATATACACATCCCCAGCACATTCTTACATTTGTACACTCGTGAAGTACTGTCACCTCAACAGCGGCTCAGAGGTAAGTAGTGCTTCCGCTTCTGCCGAGATATAGATGTGAACCTGCATATTCTGACAGCAGCAGGTAGACGCGGCAGCAGCAGGCAACACAGCAGCAGCAAAAAAGATAAAAATAACAAGGGGAGGGGCCAGCAGCAGCAGGCCTCAAAAACCGCAGCAGCTCACTTGACAGTTTTGCATGTCGACACGGAGGCAGGGGTAGAGCTCCTTTGGATTTTCGCCTGCGATTTTGGCCTTCACCCGGACGTTGAATCTCATCGCACGTCAGAAGCATCCTGCTGCGCGTCATACTACTGCGACCGCTGCTGTCATTGCCGGTGAGACAGTTACTTTCTGTCCTTGTGCTGCTGTTATCGTTATGCGACCAGCTGGTAGTCTTGCTGTACCTGATGCCGCTGCTGCTGCAGTATCTATCCATGTGGCTGCGCTCATGCGTGAAGGAGACATATTTGTTGGCGC
>NW_021154181.1:0-2279 GCF_002837175.3 Physeter macrocephalus | reverse complement strand
GGGGGGGGGCTGTTAGTGGTCCAGGTTCTGGGGCTGGAGGGGCCCGGGGACCCGCATGTCTTCAGGGTTCTCCAGATGGTGGTCAAGGGCCTGTGGTTCGCGGCCCCTCGATCGCAGCACCTTGTTGAGTTGTGGCGAGTTTTCTGCCCCAGGCCTGCGGTGTGGTTCATGGCACCTTCGTTGTCACGCTCGGGGCGTGGGGCGGCGAGGGCAGCCCTCAGACGCGGTTGAAGCCCCCAGTGTCCCCTCTCGCCCCCATTGTCACAGGCCCACTGCTTTGAGATGATCTCTTAGAAAGTCTGGCACCTTGGGAAGACTCACGAGCCAGAGGGAGCAAAGCCTGGCTCTGGAAGGTTGGGGTCTTGACCACAACGTTGGCCGGAAGCTCAGCCGCTCGCTTGCTGTAACCGCACAGGGCCTGCGGTAGCAGCCCCGGGCCCGTGCAGCCTTGCAGCCTCTGTGACTGAACCACTTCCTGTCTCTGGAAGGAGGCTCTCTTTCTGCGTGCTCGGGGTCCTTGCTGTCCTCGACTCCCTGGAAACTTCTCTCAGAACAGAGCTGACGGGTGGTTTTGCTCTGTGGGATAAACCTGCGTCCTAACTTGGAGATCCGTCCAGACTGGGGTGTGGATCTGCTCCCCCAGTCACCCGGCACCAGCTGCGCCAGCATCACAGAGCCTGAAGGTGACCGGGGTGTTACGCGGGCTGTGGCTCCCAGAGGTCGACCACCCAGCGACCCTCTGGGGCTGGTCCTCCGTTCTCCTCCCCGCCGAAGCCCCTTCCCCATCTGCCCTCAGGCACACCCACTAGGGCCCAGCCGAGCACCGCAGGGGCCTCCCTTCCTCCCCAGGTTCAGTGCTGCCAACTTCAGGAGGAAACGTCGGCCCTTCCCACAGCTCCAGGGGGTGTCTTTCTTTCTGTCATGTTTCCCTCTTCCTATTGAAGTTTTACCAAAACAGAGGGGCAGTTACACAAAGTGCATTGGACCCCGCTAGGAGAACAAAGCAGGCGAGTGGACATGTTGGTCTCAAAGGGTCAGATTCCCCTAAAGACGCTAGAGCCTCCCCTGTGTTTTCCTCAGGGCTCCACAAAGGGCGCCAACATCCCCAAATGCTGGAGAGTGACTTTGCTTCTCATCCTGGCACAGAGACACCTGCTCAGCCCTCCCTCACTCTGACCCCGATGGGGACTGGGTGTGACTTCCTGTCCCTCAGTGCGTTTGTGAGCATGGGTGTGTCTGTGCAAGGGGGCAGGGAGCCGCCTGCTCTGGCTGCAGGTGGGTCTACCGTGAAGCTCACCAGGTGCAAGCTCTGGGACCCCTGCCCAGGACCCCTGCCCAGGCCCCTTCACGGCCCCTGCTGAGGCCAGTCCCTAACGTTCTATTCATAATTTCCAGTGCTTTTTCTTAAAAGGGCCCCCAAATGTAGAAGCTCCAGGCCATGGGAAACTTGGGCCCTCCCTGGGTCCAAGCCAAGAGTTCCTAACGGCAAGTGGGCATTGGCCCTGGCATGCCGCTGGGAGCCGTGGCCTGTGGCGGCTCTCGGAGGTGTGCCGCGCAGATGCAGGTGGCGCGCTCCCCCGGCCCCCAGCCTCATGGATGACTCATAAGTGTCTACCTCCAGCTCATGTCTTTATAATGAGTCCTTGGACATGTGTCTAACTGATTATTTAACTCCTCAAAGACACCTGAAAATTAGCACATCCTAGCCCACTGAGAAGCGCTTACCAGTTGAGACAGACCCTCAGTTTCTCTCTGGACTCTTTGGGTGCCCAGGAAAGAGGTGGCTAACGGTTATCAATTCCGTGTTCAATATCTAGGTCCATAGACCATCAGCCCATGGGGATCACCGGTGGAGAGAGCAAGGGCCAAGACTGATTGGAAGAAAAAGGGAGCAGACGCAGATGACCAAGGTCAGGGAGGAGACAGGTGACATCACTGCAGAGCCGACACGATTAATGGGATAATCAGGGAATATCATGAACAGCCCTGTTTCTACACTCTCTCCAATGTTCCCTTGGACTGTTTTCCCATCTGTGTAGCCAGCACTACACAGTTAACTATTTTAGATTTTATGGTGAGTCTCCAAATCCAGGCGTTTAAGACCTCCAACTCTGTTCACTGCTTTAAGATGGTCTTGGTTTTCTAGGCACTTTGCATTTCCACATAAATTAATAAATCAGTTTGTCAATTTCTACAAAAACTTGTTGGGTTATTTTGATTGAAATCCCATTAAGTCTACAGAGAAACTTAGGGAAAATTAGCATCTTAACTTTTTTTTT
>NW_021154180.1:2033-2279 GCF_002837175.3 Physeter macrocephalus | reverse complement strand
TCAGAATTGCAACTGCAAAAGTGACCACCAAAGCGGCATTAGTCGGATGTAGTCTAAATTAGTAGTCATCGTGAAGACTCTCGTGGATTGGCAGTGTGAGCGGGAGCAACGACGGTCGTAAATATTTCCAGCAGCAAAAAGACGACGCCTAACCCGTGTCACATGTAGAAACGTTAAATTGCATGCACAACCGCAAAGGCACCTTCTTCTGAAGTGGGAGACACGGGAGAAAGACGCAAAGAAAAA
>NW_021154180.1:0-319 GCF_002837175.3 Physeter macrocephalus | reverse complement strand
GCCAGCATATGTCGGCAAGGGAATACAGGTTCTCGAAGTATATGAACGCCATGGAGCTCTTGATTGTAGACATTTGAAGATTTGCAACACCGCCATGCTCGGTGTCTCTTGCACACCGGTGGACACTGCCTACGTGTCTACCTTCGAGTACATAGACACATATAGACACGCACACAAACACGTAGAGAGAGAGGAAGAGAGAGAAAAGCATCATCATCATGACGGCGTAGTTGCTAATGGCTTCTGAAGATACTCGTAGCGTCCATCCACCATGCACACAGCCTTCTGCAGCACTTCATTCAAATCTGTGTATATAATG
>NW_021154179.1:1510-2279 GCF_002837175.3 Physeter macrocephalus | reverse complement strand
TTCACAGGTGCGAGTGGAAAAAGAAGAAGAAGAAGATATTCGCCTTATAATGGGGTGTATGTATGTATGTATATGTGAGCTGCTCGTCTTTGTGGCACGATGAAGAAAAGCAGAAATCTCTCACAGACGAGGAGGATATGCATCTCACGTTGAAAAAAAGTTACACCGCGGGTTTGTAGCTGCCAAAGGAACGAAGAGAATCCGAGACAGCCGCAGAGAAGGCAGTGGCTTGCGCAGCATGTATGCGCCTGCTGCTCTGCAGCAGTGGCTTGGGTAAAGGGCTACTTGTCAGTCCCCACGGCTTCTGACTTTTTATTTTTTATTCTTCTCTTCCCAGGAAATATATTTTCCCCTGGGAGACTCATCTTCTCGGGTGGCTGCTCTCGGACGGGCGTTGAGGCCTCTCCAACGCCCACACGCGCGCATGCGGTCGGTCCCGTGCAGTGCATCTGCCGTGTTTGCGGTGTACGTACACCGCGGCAGTTAACACGCGTCGAGTTGTTTTCGTATGCCTCTGCACATCGTACACATAGCTAAGAGGCTGATGATGATGATGCAAAAGACAGAGAAAGAGAGAAGGAGAGAGATTTGAAGTGACTGGTGAACAGAGAAGTGTTTGCGCCTGTGTTGACGGCAACTCCCGAGGTGTATGTTCACCACCTCCACAGCACGCCGTGCGGCGGGTGTACATACACCCCGGGAAAGAGCTGCAGCTGCCCGTGAGTGCCAGGAGAAACGCCTGTGCCTCCCGCATGTATCTCCTGGTACG
>NW_021154179.1:0-327 GCF_002837175.3 Physeter macrocephalus | reverse complement strand
AGGGGGGGAAGGGGGGGGGGGGGGGGAAAAACTTGGGCGAGAAAGTGTGGGCGGGTAGCATCGCGTGGACAGAGGAGAGAATGGATGCTGCTGTGCTGCTACTGTGTCCCCCACTGCAGCACGAAGGAAGAGAATTCTGTGATTTTCCTCAATATTCAACGGCCCTGCCTACCTGCTGCAGTGTTGCAACAGCAGCACGATCGAGGCAGCTTAGGCGCTTTAAAGGCCGCGGCAGTCGCTGCCGGTCAAAATTTTTCACACCTGCTGCTGCTGCTGCAGCCACTGCTGCTGCTGCAGCCACTACTGCTGCTGCAGCCACTGCTGCTG
>NW_021154177.1:873-2279 GCF_002837175.3 Physeter macrocephalus | reverse complement strand
AAAACCGTGTTCCTCCCTTGTCAACGCAGGACCAGAGTCAGGAAATTCTTGTTCGTGAAAGAAGACAATTCTCTTCTTATGAGGGACGCAGCAGTGGAAGAGACGTCCTCGCAACTCGAGAGAAGGAGCTTTTATTGTACGAGGGGCTGTGCAGGGGAGAGTATGTTCGTCTGCGAGACCGGAGAATGAGAATCTTATTTTTCGTTCCGCTGCTTAGCAGCTACTGCTGGAGTGTGGGGTATGTATGACACGAAGAGATACTGGTTGTATCATCTTCGGGAGTTATACATGTAGGGGGGGAAGAGGTAAGTTGAAGACGAGACAGCAGATGTTGAGGTCCACGCAGTGTACAAGACAAACGTAACCGTTTCTCATATGCATCATGGCTTGAAGCGGTGTGCCGGCGTTCGTCTGTCGCCGCATCCTGCCGTCATACGGTTAACAATAATTGTACTAATGTGCTACGGGTCTCCCGGTGTGCTCCTGCACACAAAAGACAGTATCAAGGTGTACGAGCACGGATACGGATATATGTTGCACGGCAACCCTGTACGAAATGGAGGCGTCAGTGGAAGTAGGGAGAAACATAAAGGGAAGCTGTACGGCTTCAACGATCAGCGCTGTTCGTCCGGAAGATTCTTGTGCAAGAGGAACGGCCAAGACGAATGTGATCATGTAGTGATGAAAAGTCAGAGATCAGAATAGCACGCCACAACCGTTTGGATATGACTGCAGCGTGAGGGACGATGCGTTATCTTGCTCATGCAGGTGATTCTGGAGTCAGTTCGGATTGCGCTGCACAGAGTCAACACGGCACCCTGTAGGCAGGTTCACATAAAGAGAACAGGTAAAGCGAAGCTCCCTACAATCGTGAATGTAACACGTTTAGAAGACAACTTCATGTACACCTCAATGCCGTTCAGAGAGGTGGTGTACCGAAAAAATTTTAAAACACGAAGTAGGGAGCCTTTTGCTGGAACTACGCAGCAGTCAAAGACCAAGTAATGAACCACTTGCTGGAGCCACGCAGCAGTCTAATGCCATACGGTGACTGCATTATGCCTGTCAAGCCTTGGGTGCTGCAGGCAAACGTCGGCTCGATGATGCGTACAAAGCTCAACAGTAGACTCAGTGTACAAGAAGGCTGAGAACGTTTGGCAGGAGAACAACTGGAGGGAAATGTTAGTGCCCTATCACGCTTGCAAGAACCGATGAAACTTGACGCGTCTTAAGGACAAACTAGGGCAGTGTTGCGGGGTGCCCTCCCGCTCTTTCTCGTTTGTTACCCAGGAGACACAGGGACAGGCACACTGCCTGCATGATCTCCCGCTCTCTCTTCCGTTACACAGGAGACCAGGGACAGGCACACTGCCTGCATGATCTAGTAGTGTTCGCTGCTTAGTGTA
>NW_021154177.1:0-308 GCF_002837175.3 Physeter macrocephalus | reverse complement strand
CACCTACTTTTAGATTCTATATTTCACACATCTTCTGACAGGAGAAAGTACGGACAAAGGTCGAGGCGTGTGTGTATGTGTAGCCGCACAGCGTTTTCGCTGAAGGGGGGGCCTGGCACAGCCGCAATTGAACGTTTCGGCGCCACAGCCAACCCTTTCGCAGGGCTGTTCACCTCAAGCATGTGGTGGTGTCTAACAGCTCCACTCCCTGACGACATGCCACACATGCAACTGTAGAGGACAATCATACTCGCTCCTCCATACAAGTACACATGCAACTACGTATGTTTCTCTCTGTGGTGGTCCAG
>NW_021154176.1:2112-2279 GCF_002837175.3 Physeter macrocephalus | reverse complement strand
TTCCGCTTGTGCGACTTCCGCTTCGGCGGCACAGCAGCGTCAAACGCAGTACTACCACAGTACCCGCAGCAGAACAGGGGTCCTCTTGTGGGTTTATGGGTAAAAAGTATTCTTCGTCCCCTTCTGAGGGAGAGTTTTTACCTGCACACCTCGGCCGCTACGACCGC
>NW_021154176.1:0-312 GCF_002837175.3 Physeter macrocephalus | reverse complement strand
CACGCTCTTTGAGACGCGTGGTCAGTGCTGCTGCGTCCTCGTTACTGCTGGTGCTGCCGCTTCATCCTCGTCCTCTCGTGAGTTTTATGTGCTCTCACAGTCGCTATTTTGCTAACCCTTCTCTGTCGGTACGTTGTCGCCGCCCTTATACCATTCATTCTGTCACTTTGTTACCCCCGCTGTGTTCTTCCTCTGTCTACGTAGGTATGATGCAATCTCTGTCTCGAGCTGCTGCCGTCTGTCCGTGGGCCTGCTTTGCACCAACAGCAACAGTATGCGCATGTGTCGATACAGAAGATCTCTTCCGTTGCT
>NW_021154175.1:1863-2279 GCF_002837175.3 Physeter macrocephalus | reverse complement strand
TTTTGTTACTACTTACTAATGGTAGCGATATACACAAAAAAACTTTCAGAATATATTTACCTAAACTGAAATGTATGAACGCACTATTTTACTATACACGGAGTGTTACGCGTACTTGTTTACATGTGTCCAGACACGAAAACAGAACATCCTATTTACAGTGGCATACAACGCAAGCTTTCGATACTGATACAGGCGCATAAATACATATACGTATAAAACGCCACCACAGGCGTCTTTTCTCCTTTCTCGATACATACATTCAACGACAGCGAGGGCAAAGAAGTATGTCCACCGCACCCCTGAGAAGATTAGGTGCACCAATTTTTCATAAAAAAAACACCCAGATACACATGTGGATCATACAGCATGCGTAGAAGTAGTCTTGTCACACTAGTGCAGTGGGACGATTATGC
>NW_021154175.1:0-331 GCF_002837175.3 Physeter macrocephalus | reverse complement strand
AATTTGCAACGTCAGGGGAGAGGGTAGCAGAAACGGGAAAAGAAAAGGTGGTGAGAAGCCAGGTAGAGCAAAAAACGCCACGGCAGCACAAGTCAAAGAAGCTGCAGTGCAGCACAAGATGAGACAACCCACTGCAACACATCAGCTGCTTCGACTGAAGCTTGTAGCCTCCAAGAAAAAGAAATGTCGTGCTGCTGCTCAAGTCGCACAAGCACCAACAGAACGAGCTGCACGTAGCATCAACAACAGCACCTTGTGCCAGCAGCAGTAGCAGACACCTGTGACGGCAACAGCAACTATGACGCGCGGCACCACCACGACGTAGCAGTGA
>NW_021154173.1:2041-2279 GCF_002837175.3 Physeter macrocephalus | reverse complement strand
TTTAGATACTTAGGAAGTGAATCTGTTAGAGCTGTAGTATGTGTCCGATCAAACGCGACTGTGGAACACGCGCATAGCGCAGAGCTGAAGAACGCAGATGATAAAGGAGGATAGCGGCGTTCTCATACAGCGGCAGCTGACTGGAACGCGGTGAAGAAGGCGTCAATGCGTGACCACGAGCACTGTTAATTCTGTTTGAAATTTTCACGTGCGTCCAATTTCGCGACGATAAGCGGCT
>NW_021154173.1:0-984 GCF_002837175.3 Physeter macrocephalus | reverse complement strand
CGCGTGTATATATGTATATATGTAAATAAGCATAAGTTTTCATGGGTGCAACTGTGCACAACTGGAACTGTCCATATCACCATTACGCTTCAGCAGTATGCGGAAGCATGTAACGGACGCTACTGCAAAGTGTCTTGAACGAGCACGCGCAGCTGGAGCGCATTTAATAACATCATGTTCGGGTGGGTGCTTTCCAGTTTACTGGCACATAAATGTGCAGCGCGTACACGCTTAGGGTGACACGGCTGTTTGGACAGGTGCACGGTTTCCACAGCAGAGGAGCTTAGGAACATGCAGGCAGTCCCCCCTAATTCAATCCAGCTCACTTTGTGCAACTGAGATAAAGGCCTCGGCAACTCTGTGTCATAAATGGTGTCGTTCAAATGTATAGACCCCGCTGCGGGTGCAGCGGCAAAAGGGAGAATACAGTTTCGCAAAATTGTACACCCACACTGAAAGACAATTCAACAGAGGAGAAATTGTGGAAGACCACGGCACCGCTATACAAGCTGAACTGAGTATATATAGGCAACCCAAATCAGGACGCTGAATGCGCCAGCATTTCAAAGTGACATTAGGAGCACACCTGGCCCCAAACCCTCGATGTACATCTCAGAGCCACAGGCAAAGGGGAAATCCGAATGTGCAACGATTTTCAAAGAAAAAATTTGAATGTGCAACCACTTCCCTGGTCGAGTCGTTGTACAAATTATCTACCCTGGCGATGTCCCTGCCGATAATGCATGTCATCGACAGTGTATTTGCACTCAGACACCCTGCTACCAAGAAGGGGATGAATGCCTACCACTTCTCAATGTTAGTTTAAAATATGGAGGGTCGCCGAGGAACTCCAAGGAATTTCATGGAATCGCTGAAGGCTGACGTTAAGTTGTATTCTGGGACTTACTGTATTGCGAGGTGTACCGGGTCACAATTTTTGGTATAACCCGTTCGAAGAACAACGTGTGCTGCAGGTGCATGGGA
>NW_021154172.1:1142-2279 GCF_002837175.3 Physeter macrocephalus | reverse complement strand
TTTTTTATCAGGCGATGGCGATGCACTGAAATACTGTAACTGTTGCGTGTATGTCCGTGCTCAGTTGACTGCAAGTAGCGGGAAGAAGTGCTAGTAAGTGTAACGCCTGAATTCCCGCTTTCTACAGTATTATCGGGAGTTGTATTGAGATAGAGTGTATGCAAAGGTTCACAGATGTTTTATCTCATAAAAGAGTCAACGGTGCGGACGTTAGGATTCGTTTTCTGTGAGGGAGTCAGTGCTACGAAGCAGTGTTTTGTACACATGCCTGTGGATTCTTCCGTCGAAGTACGATTAAGGGGAGTTTGGAGGAGTTACCGCACAATTCAGAGGCACGTACGACTGCGACGAGAATATGGTCTTTTGAAAGTTCGTGGAGCCCTCTTCGATCGCCGTTTTTACTTCTAGCCGCCGTTAGGTGTATACTAGGAACTTCAGTTTATGGAGGCATATCGCTGCGCAGGGACCGTGGAGTGCAGTGATTCCGCTCGTGCGCGTCACTCATGTGATGACGAGACATTTGCTTGTCGTGCAAGACTGTCGGTTTCTTCAGCTGTTTATATTGGTTTTTTTGACCATGAACTTGAAGGTACTTGCGTGACCAGTACTTGTCCGTATGAGAGGAAGTATACCGGCGTAACTCTAGGAAACGACGAAAGAGAGTGGTTTCTCTCTGGCGTGAAGTGAGGAATTTCGTAATTTTAGACAGCTTGTCCACTTCGGCAGAATTGGTGAGCCTCAAAGAAACAGTCTTGCGTCGCGTCGCAGGATCACTACGTATCAAGTTTTATGTGCCAGCGGCATGCAAACCGAAAAGGAGAACTCAAATAAGTTGTCCTTACACCGTACACGTGTCTCAGTCAAGCAGAAGAGGCTCCACGGTTTTCCAATGACGAAACCGTACGATTGTGGACGTCGAAGAGTCAGCAGACTTCGCTGTATTTGGAGATTTCCGCGTGCCATTCAACTGCTTACAAGGAAGTAGGACCGGGATCGGAAATCAACACAGCATTCGTCATGAAGCAGAAATCTTTATTTGTGAAGATCAAGAGTTAACACAAGCTCCCAAAACACTGGATAATGTAGCGAGACTGTTCTGTTGCAGCCAAGATAGATTGCGGATGATTGCGCTGGAAG
>NW_021154172.1:0-508 GCF_002837175.3 Physeter macrocephalus | reverse complement strand
AGTGCTGGCATTCTCGACAATCCTGCCCCGACTGCAGCACTATTTTCAACATTATGCCGAGTGTGTCGTCAGGGGGGGGACAAAGGCAACTGGTGGTCGTGCTGCCTGTCCAAAGTAGAGATTACATTTGCAGTTGCGGCGAATCAAAAATAGCACCTTGAGTGGCGTGTTAGCTAGCGAGGGAAAGACGAGCTCTACAACAGTGGTTGAATATCCGAGTTAAAATGCAGGCTGCGAACAAGTACTTGAATTCTACTGGTTGAATCAGATGTGCAGCCTGCTGCGAGAAAGAACCTGAAGGCTTGGTAATTCGAAACACTCATCATCATATTTTCTCTCTTCCACCTCAGCGTAGTAAACAGGGGGTAATCGAAGTTCGCTAGACATGACTACGGTAACCTGCCCGGAAGCATCTTCAAACGCAGCAGTAAATGTAAGCTATTAAGAAAGTAGGTCTCTTCTGTTTGCCCAGCAGGAGCACGTCTTTGGAAAAAAACATCTCAGAGGA
>NW_021154171.1:1674-2280 GCF_002837175.3 Physeter macrocephalus | reverse complement strand
AGAAAAAGATGTACTATAACTCAGCAGATACGCCTAAAGCGCCCCAGTCGAGCATTAGCGTTCCTCCATGTTCATGTTCAGTAGTCCCCCACTTCACGTTAAATAAGAATAGATCGAAGTAAACTCGCAACAGGATTATGTCGGAAATGCGTTGTTAATACAGATAGAAACGGCAACGTTCCGGGTCTTCATCGAAGCAGAGAGTGACTGGGCTGAACAGTGAAGTCATCTTCACAGAGGGGGTTGTGGAATCGGTCAACATCGAGTGTGAAAGAGGAATGCCTAATGATATATGTGCCTATATACATTTGGCGGGGTAGATGTGTGCAAATATATGAAGACAACCATACTCAGGTATGCGTGTCAGGGTCCTTCAGATATACAGAGGGACAGATGTATACACTGCTGTAGCAGTAGAGCGGAACGCTTCAGAGATGTTGAATCTTCTCAAAGCTTCTCATCCAGGAGGTCAAGCATCGTCGTTGTAGAAGGATGATTCACCAGAGATGGACCTCCTCAGCACCAATCGGTGTGTCGATGTGCGTTGCATTTGACTGACTAAAAGCAAAAAGGTTCTTCAGTATCCATCCTGGTCAATAATGGGCT
>NW_021154171.1:0-627 GCF_002837175.3 Physeter macrocephalus | reverse complement strand
CGCGCTGTGTGGTCGGCGCTGCACTGAAAGAAAAGTACCAATGCTATAGCCTTTGTGTAGTTATATGTGCATCCAGGTGCGTCCTTCTTTGCTGATTTTCTCTCCCTTCTAGGACTTATCCACGTGTTTACGTGCTTCTGTGCCTACCTCTGTACAACAGGACGCCGTGTACTTTCAGCCATCTTTTCTGCGGCACTATTCCTTTTTATACAACGGGCTACTACTCCAGTATTCTACCTGTAACAGTAGCTGAGCAGAAGCAGGAGCAAACTGCAGCAGCTACGGATAGGTTCATTGGGACATATTGTCACTCTCTCCATTTTTGGGAGTCAGAACTACGTAGCAAACGGGTTGTGAGTGTACCCGTACTTCAGTGCGTGTCCGTATTATGTGCCAGTGTATACGTATACGAACTTTCTTCTTATGGGAGAGGAAAGTGCGTCTCGTGATAAATATATTCAGATGAAAGAGAACCTGAATCTAAAAGTTGAGGTTGTAACGTGCGCTTTTTTCGTGAATCTTTCCTTGTGGGTCTTCGTGCATTCGTTGAATCCCACGGCATCACAATGACTTCGGTGACAATGATGAAAGCCCTTGTGGGCAAACTGAACGATCCTCCTTTCAACT
>NW_021154170.1:1987-2280 GCF_002837175.3 Physeter macrocephalus | reverse complement strand
AGCCACACTGCGTCTGGTGCTGCTGCTGATTTTACAGCTGCAGCTGGCCGTCGTGGACAAGCTCTGGACACATGCGACTGTCTGCGGAGTAAACGAGGTCTCACAGAAGGAAATGACGCGAAGGCGTTTCTCAGAAATCTGCCGCGTCTTCCCCAGCAAGGCAGCCCCTCCGCTCCTTTCCTTCACTTCGTCCTGTTGAAAATCAACCGGGACACTGCTGCTACATTGCGGCTGCTTGAGGAGAATCTGCGACAGCAGCGGATGCTGCGCAACAGCACTTCTCCGTGGGCGTC
>NW_021154170.1:0-193 GCF_002837175.3 Physeter macrocephalus | reverse complement strand
TTTGTGTACCCTGGATGCTCGCATTTCTTCTCCAGACGCTCAGTCCGCTGTATGCAGCCCTGCTGAGGAGCTGCAGCAGGAGACTTCTCCGATACCGGCAGGTCAGCTGGGGAATTCCGGAGCTGCGCAGAAGGCGAGGGTGTCGCATGCGATAAAACATCCTGCAACCGAACTTTATGCAACGCAGCAAGAA
>NW_021154168.1:2128-2280 GCF_002837175.3 Physeter macrocephalus | reverse complement strand
AGGGCCTCTGTTAGGGAGAGCCTCAGGGCCTCTTTTATGGACAGCATCAAGGTTTACTTTGGGCCAGTCTCAGGACCTTGGTAAGACCTGGGTCAAGATATTAGCTCAGGATAATATGAGGACTTTGGACATTGGCGGCAGCTGGGACTTAG
>NW_021154168.1:0-201 GCF_002837175.3 Physeter macrocephalus | reverse complement strand
TTACAGGACCTTGTTAAGACCTGGGTCAGGATATTAGTCAGGATAATATCAGGACTTTAGATATGGGCGGCATCTGGGCCTTAGCTAGAGAGAATGCCAGGGCCTGAGTTAGCACTAGCATTATGGCCTTTCTTAGGTACAGTGTCAGGAACTGTGCTAGGAGTTTTGTCAGGGCCTGAGTTAGGTGTAGTGTCAGGGCCT
>NW_021154167.1:1966-2280 GCF_002837175.3 Physeter macrocephalus | reverse complement strand
AGGGGCAAAATACGTGTGTGTATTTGTAGGCGTTCCCGTATATATTTGCGGCGTGGGGGCCGTTGTACGCTCCTTGTACGAAGCTTACGTGTCGCAAAATTGCATGTTGTGCAGATGTATACACCACAAGCATGAAGAGACACCGCTCTGTGCACACATAAGCATTATATATACGTATATTATATATAGGGGCGCATGTTTGGTGATAGAGAGCGATTGTGGTTCATGAAAAAGGTTTTTCTATGTGGATGCGGAGTGTGGAGCTTGGGTGCTGCTGCTGCTGCTACCTGATGTGATAATGTGAGGAGCAGCGG
>NW_021154167.1:0-885 GCF_002837175.3 Physeter macrocephalus | reverse complement strand
GTATATGTATGTTTTTACGTATATTTGTGTTTGAGATAGGTCCAGCTGCCCAACGTGGACTTGGTGAGCTGCTGCGGTATGTGTTGTTCCAGTGTTTGCGATATCCCTTTCGCGGACGCCTGCTGTCCCAGTGTTCATGTATTTAGGTATGTATACGTATGTCTGTGTACGTGTGTATATATGGGTGACGACAAACATATGTGCGCTCAGAGCTCCTGTAAACGCGCCGTTTTACTTTGAGCCTCTTTTATGAGGTGCCTTTTTTGTGATGCTGCTCAGCGAGGCGGAAAAGGAGGAGGCTGGGCAGTGGCAACAACATGGATGAACAACGACGTAAGCAGTGATTTCACTTTGCCACTGTTAGCGCGACCCGCGACGTTGGCCGTGGTTGGCTCATCAGTGTTGCATGCATTTTCGCACTGGTTTGAACGCAAAGATAACATGCTCCTGTTGCACCCGGGCGGGGAGTCTACACGGTCCTCCACACTTTCAAGTATAAGTTGTTATGTTTGTTTTGAAGAAGCGGTCGTTCTGCTGTTTTATTCTTGCCGATCTGGGGCATGCGTAGCCTTGCAGCGGGGACTTGTCAGTCCTTACAATCAACGAAGTAGCGGGGTCTTCTCCTTTGTGGATTGTTTCTCATGGTAGTACTACCAAATCAAGTGCTAGTTTGTGGTGGTACTCTCTGTGAATAGCAGTGCGCTACTGCGGCAGATTTTATGCAAGTTCGCAAATGTTATCCTGACTTACCGTGAACCTGGACGACTCTGGTGCTACACACTTCCGCAGGCGCATACCTAAATATCGACAGATTTTCCATGGTTATATGTATGTGCTTGTGTGTACGCGGTTTTTACTCCTGTGGGTAAACGGTGCTGTAGGGTT
>NW_021154166.1:0-2280 GCF_002837175.3 Physeter macrocephalus | reverse complement strand
AGTAATCAGGGCCTTAGGTAGGGAGAGTATTAGGGTTTCAGTTAGGATACCATGCAGGATAGGGCCTTTGTTGGGCCAGCATTGGGGTCATAGTTAAAGACATGAGCAGGGCCTGAGTTAGTCACAGAATCAAGGCCTCAGTTAGGGAAAGCTTCAGGGCCTGAGTTAGGCACAGCCTCAAGTCTTTACTTAAGGACAGCCACAGGGCTTTCTTTGGGACAGTGTCAGGACCTTGGATAGAAATGTGTCAGGATATCAGCTCGGGATAGTGTTCGGAGTTTAGTTATTGATTGCAGCAGGGCCCATGTTAGGGACAGATTGTGGGCCTTAGTGAGAGATAGTGTCAAGACCTTAGTGAGGAGTAATCAGGGCCTTAGGTAGGGAGAGTATTAGGGTTTCAGTTAGGATACGATGCAGGACATTAGCTTGGGACAGAGTTAGGTTCCCGGGAGGGATAGTGTCAAGAAATGACCAATGGAAAGCGTGAAGACCTTAGTTATTGAGAGCATCAGGGCCTAAATAAGGACCACCGCCAGGGCTTCATATATGGATAGCGTCAGAGCCTAACTAAGGTACAGCCAAGAGGCCTATCTTTAGGGCTTGAATTAGGGAAAGTTTCAGGGCATGACGTAGGAGCAGCATAAGGGCCTCTGCGGGATGAGCCTGAGGGTCTTGATTAAAAACATTATCAGGGCCTCTGTTAGGGAGAGCCTCAGGGCCTCATTTATGGACAGCATCAAGGCGTGCTTTGGGCCACTTTCAGGACCTTGGTAAGACCTGGGTTAGGATATTAGGTCAGGATAATATCAGGACTTTAGGTATTGGCGGCAGCTGGGCTTTAGTTAGAGGCAGTATTAGGGCCTGAGTTAGGACTAGCATTATGGCCTTTGTTAGGTACAGTGTCAGGGACTGAGCTAGGAGAAGTGTCAGGGTATGAGTTAGGTGTAGTGTCAGGGCCTTTGTTAGGGACAGTGTCAGGGCCTGAGTTAGGACGAGCCACCAGGCCTCAGTTAGGGACGTGTTTACAGCCTCGGGAGTCATTTCAGTGCCTGAATTAGGGACAGCATCACGGATTTAGTTAGCATAAGAGGAGCCATTCCTGCAAGCACCCTGAACGCCAACACACACATATGTAAAAGTGAACCATGCACCCTGCTATGAAGGAATATTCCACAGCAGTTGAGTACATTTTGTTTGAGGTTAGCAAGAGTTTAAAAATTATTTTTTTAAGAAAACAATATTCACAGGATGAAAGAATTTCATCCTAAAGAATCTCTTTAGCTAAACTTGACATTAGCTAAAAACGAGGTTAGGTTAAGGTCTAGGGCTCGTGTCACTTAATGGCCTAGGGTTGGTGTCAAGAACTTAGTTACTTAGAGGATGAGGGCCTAATTTAAGACCTGTGTCAGTGGTTCCGGTAGGGACAGCGTCAGAGCCTGACTTAGGGAGAACGTCAGGGCCTGAGTGAGACCTAGCGTCAGCCCCCTAGCTGGAGACGCAGTCAGGGCATGACGTAGGAGCAGCATTAGGGCCTTGGTTTGGTCAGCATTCAGTTCATAGTGAAAGACATGAGCTGGGCTTGAGTTAGTCACAGAATCAAGGCCTCGGTTAGAGAAACATTCAGGGCCTGAGTGAGGCACAGCCTCAGGTCTTCACTTAAAGACAGCGACAGGGCTTTCTTTGGGACAGTGTCAGGACCTTGTGTAGAAATGTGTCAGGATATTAGCTCAGGATAGTGTCCGGAGTTTAGTTATTGATTGCAGCAGGGCCCCTGTTAGAGACAGATTCCGGGCCTTAGTGAGAGATAGTGTCAAGACCTTAGTTACTGAGAGCATCAGGGCCTTCTGTAGAACCAATGTCAGGGCTTCAGAGAAGGACAGCATCAGGGCCTGGTTTAGGGCGAGCGACCGGGCCTGAGTGAGGCCTAGCGTCAGTCCGTTTGCTGAGGACACTGTCAGGGCATGACCCAGGAGCAGCATTAGTGCCTTTTCTGGATCAGCATTATGATCTTCATTAAAGATATGATCAGGCCCTTTCTTAGGGAAAGCGTCAGGGCTTACTTAAGGAAATTTACAGGACCTTGGTAAGAGATGGGTTAGTAAATTAGCTTTGGATAGTGTCAGGACTTTAGATATTGACGGCGTCAGGGCCTTAGTTAGGGACAGTGTCAGGCCCTGACTTAGGCCGAACATCCAGGCCTTAGTTAGGGACAGTGTGACGGCGTTGGGACTCAATTCAGGTCCTGAGGTAGGCACAGCCTAAGGGTTTCAGTTAGCATAA
>NW_021154165.1:0-2280 GCF_002837175.3 Physeter macrocephalus | reverse complement strand
GTGTCATTAAACGCACCGAAAAAGGTAGAAGACACTTCTCCGTGGCACTTTGTTCGAGAAAAACATTCGTAATTCCCTTGTAAACCACTCCTACGTCTTCACCAGCTTCGCGGCTGGGATATTCAGGAAGTAGATCAAGGCAGTCGACGGATACGTACAGGAGGAAACTACACATTCGTCGCTGCCACGTCGCGCTAGTTAGGGGGGGCACAAACCGAGGATTGCCGTCTGATCTTGGCGACCACTTGCTTTGACGTCGATCAACTGAATATCTGCACTGTCCGGCAACCCCCAATAGCGTCTGCTTTCCGTGCGTTTTTTCGCTAGTAGGCGCATCACACGTGGAGCGACGGGGCTGCCAAGGAGGGTCGCTGCGAAAGTCTGCATCTGGACAGTGCTGATTTGTCAATGATGTCGCCAACGAGGATGATGGATTGCAGTGTTCATCCGTGCACGTCTTCTGCGTCTCGACAGTCCGGTAAGAGTGAGTAGCCATGTTGGAGGAAAATGCCGGCGAGAAGCATTGTTCTGCGGGGCTGTCGCACTGATTAGCTGTTCGCGAGAGGCATTGACATTGATAATCCATCACACGGGTTATTCCACGTTCTACTTCCCACAGTGACATGAAGTAGACGTCCCCACAAGAAGGCATTGGGTACCTTTGTGCACTCGGCGGGGTCGGGTATCGATTCGCACACCCCGGGCAAAACGTGATTTCCAGGGAACTAGAGCAATTACCTGGCCTTGAGCAAGCAGGCGTGGAACCGAAAAAAAGTCCAGTAGTACCTGTCTCCATTCTTCAAAAGAGGGCGCCGTGCGTGACGAATAAGATGGGTGGAGTACTCGCAAGATACAACGGCACGCGATGGGCAGGTGGCAGAACGGATTGGGTAGAAGCGGGGTAGGTACATCTGCGAAGCGTCATTGTAACGCACAGAAATCCACGGAGTAGAAGTCAGGTAATCGGTAAAGGGCAACACGACAAGCCTACCAGTGATGGTGTTAGGCTCAATTCGAGTGTGCAACGGGAATCTGCGGCTCATATCGGAACTCTGGGAATGCACATTTATTTTGCAAGGGCTCCTACGTATTTTTTCAAAGGCTGTCCAGGATCGTACTCAAATTGTGCAGAGCAATGTGGTAATAATGGACACCATGTGTAGTTGTGCCGCTTTTCAACCCTCAAACGGAAATAAGGGAAACATGAAAATACGAGGCTCTGCTACGAAGCAGTCTTGTTAATTACAAACATGTCAAGACTCAAGATATATTATGCGCAGTTCCACAGTATAGGGTGGTGTCTGACATTGATTGAGATGAAGGTGGTTATACGTACGTAGTGAATATGGCTTCAGCTTTACGAGGCTCGTTTTGCCAATCGAAAGCCCAAGGTAAGTCGCCATCGGGGTGGAGACGAATATGCACGCCACGCGGGAACTCGGCATATTCCCGCGTACAATCGAGGGAAGACAACCTTGAACCCCTTCGAGCGTTGTGAGACGCAGCAAGTGCCTCCCACATCGTGAAGTCGTCAGAAGTGGGCTGTGGGCCTGCGTGATATCGAGAGACACCCATACCCAAGTGTGTGAGACGTATCCCAGCAAAATGCGGTCTTCGGGAGTGATGTAGCACTCGCTGAGCGTGTCTCTTAGATGGGAAAAGGTGCTCGTCTTGCGGCCAGTCGATTGATTTGTCTGAGCCTCAGTTGTCGTAATGGCTGCCGGGAATCTGCAGGAAAAGCTAACACAGTTAAAATCCAGTTTGTACGGGATAGCCCAATTTAGGACGCCATCCCATTGATACACCTGCCCTCTCTACTCTGCACATGTAGAAGCCTCAACACCTAATTTTATAACAACACTGTCTATCGTTTCTGAGCATTCTAGTGCGCTGTGAACTCAACAACAGCCGCGTCCTGTGATGGAATTTCTCGCAGCGTAGACTTAACGTTGTATCACAGTTGCCGAGCAAGTATCTAAGCTGAAACAGTGGAGCCGTTTTCCCTCGACTGTGTAATTGCCCTTACAGGTAAGCACAGGCCAGGCAAATACACGGTTGCGCTGTCGCTGTCGAAAAAGCCATCATGGAGTAGGTCCGGATGAAAGGGTGTAAAACCCTTTTCAAGAGGACAAATTAAAGGGGTATCACTAGCGTTGCACAGCATGCTTTATATTCGCACTGCTTTGTGCGGCCCCGGATGTTTGCCCGCCGGACTCGACAGGCATACGGAGACAGCAAGCCGGCAACCACGCCCGAGTTGCATTGAAGTATGCGCGACAA
>NW_021154162.1:0-2280 GCF_002837175.3 Physeter macrocephalus | reverse complement strand
GAAGGGCCGCCGGCCGTGCAGTGCAATCTCACCGTGCACATCGCGCACAAGTGATAGCGCATCCTATCCGTATGTGCCGCTGCGTTTCTCATCGTCTGTGAGGCACAACGAGGGGAAAACTGGACACACAAGATAGCTGGGTGTCCAGACGCCCGTTTGAACTGTAGTTGTGTATATACGCGTGTGCACGAGCAGTTCGTCACTACTCTCCCCGCTCTTCTGTATGTGTACACATCTGGGAAAAATGCACCAGCTATTCGCGACACAGCGCTGGACTGGATGTGCTCGGTGCGGAACCAGCCTGCGTTCCATCGTTCTCATCATTGGTTCTTATCTCATTGCCATGCTGCAATGCGGGCTCTAGTGTGCAAAATGTGCCCACATGACTGTCTAGTGGGAAACCACACGAACATGTAGGAACACCAACATACGTGTACGTCCAAGCGATTGCAGACGTTAGCTATCGCGACACTACGTAGAGATTGAGGCGTGCTATGTAAGAATGCTGCGGTGGTGGAAGCCTTCACGAGGGGTGTCAGCGACGTTGAATGGGAAAGATGCAGGTTAGTATGGTTTACATTCGTACAGATTTTCTGACGTATTGGTAAACAGTAATAAGAGTGACAATCCGCAGCATTAGATAGGCGCTCCGTTGACGCCTTTTCAATCGTCCCTTAGCGTGAGGGGTACGACTATATGTGTGTGAGCTTTGTTTGCATCGACCGGGCGTTATTCTTAAACAAGCCATATTAAATGTATCTGGAGACTGTCTCTCAACATTAGGGAACCTTCCTCCGTTTTCCATTGTAAGGTCGTCTAGCTCACGAACGCGCCTTATACCTCAGGCAGCACACATGTCTCTGTGTCGAAGAATCTCGTTTTGGAGCAACCTTCTTGGACGCATTTTTGCCAGACAATGAAAATGTGTACCAGGTCGTTTCGAAGCGTAGCAGTGGTAAGTTTAACGTTTCAAAGTCCAACAACGCGCTGTCTGTATATTGTTTGGCATCCAGAAAGGGTCGACGTGCGTCTTCTGTAAGCTCAAGTGCATCCTCGCCTTTTCCAGACTTGTAGCTGCCTCGGCCAGCAGGCTCCACCCACGCGCGTGACCGTAAGGTTCGAAGGGAAGTCCGTCCAAAGCGGCTTCCCTAGATGGCGAGTTTATGCATGACTCTGATCCGCTGTATACCAGAAACAGAAATGGCCGTCAATCCCACTTGAAGCAAAAATGAGAGTAAACACAGGGATCTCTTTTACGCCGCCAACCGACAAAGAGCGCAAACTTGCCCCTTGCAAGTTCGCTCGCAAGACCGTTGCTGGTATTTATTGTTGTTAGTACAGTAGGAAGGAAAACCGCAGAACTATTCTTCAGCAGTCACAACTAGGGCAACAGCGGCAGCCAGACTGTCGATACACCCATTCACATTCACAACGAAGATCACAAATAAGACGGAAGTACCACAGACAATAGAGGGGAGCGAAGCAGCCTAAGGGGGTCCCACTGGAAATATTTTCGACCGCTGACCCCTGCGGAGAAGCGCCAGCAGAGTTAGCAAAAGCAGTTTGTGAATCTTCAGCAGAAAGGTACCCAGACAGAACCATTTTTACGACGATGGACGCCAGGTAGCCCTGAGCACTGCACAGCCCGGACAGCCACACGTGCGCAGAAGCGACAAGGCTACTGACAAAGATATTGCTGCTCGGCCCGAAACCCGACGGGTCCGCAAAAAACCCACTAAGGCCCTCAGAATACCGATGGGCAAGGCTTTCACTCAAACACGCAGCTAGCAAGCGACTACACAGCTGTACACTTTCAACACGAAAAAACACCGAAACTGTGCCCACTTTCCCTCTTAAGTATGTCTCTTCGATCAGCAATTTCCTGCAGCAGTCTCTGCCAGTCACTGTATTTGCGCACGCCCGTGGGCTGACTGATCTTGTGCAGAGCCCACCTACCTACCTGGGTGGCAACTTCTGTGTGGCTAATGGCATCTCTATACTCGATGTATATATTGTGTGCCCTGCCTCGGCTATATTTCTTGAGGCATTAAACAGATTCTCCAAACACAGAGGTTCTTCGCTTCGTATATAGATGTTACGGGTTGGTTGGTGGGGCTAAAGAAGATAGACACTGGGGGAAAATGGGTTTTCCACTTCTGGAAACATGTCACTGGGGCACCGTCTTTCCCGACAGCATCCGGCTGCGCTACTGCCTCCCCAGCTATCTGTAGTGTCTGTGTTTCACAATGCGCTCCCAAGCTTTTACACTTCCGGTCACAC
>NW_021154161.1:1973-2280 GCF_002837175.3 Physeter macrocephalus | reverse complement strand
TGTTCTGCATTTGTGTGTATGTGTGTGTCTCTCTCCCTTTCTCTCTGTCTCTCTCTGTGTAAAGTGCCCACGCCTATAAACACCTCCATTTCTCTATTTTTGCATGCAAAGCGATGCTCTCATGGTGATAATGCCAAGAAAATACGAGCGGCGATGACTATTTTGGTTATAATAGGATGATAGAGTGAAAATCTCCACATTCGATGAAGGAAGAAAGTACTGGGAAAACTGGATACCCCCAGGGACAACAACTGTGACTGTGGCCGAGTGAGAAGCAGTGCACCAGTGAGTGCTGCTGCTCCTCACC
>NW_021154161.1:0-212 GCF_002837175.3 Physeter macrocephalus | reverse complement strand
GCATGCGGCAGGAGACAGCAGGCGAGTACTGGGGTGATGAGATAATAGAAATAGGAAATGCTGTCTCCTGCAGAGTAGAGACAGAAGCAGCAGCAGATGGTGAATTAAGGAAGGTGCTTCACGTAGATATGAACTGCATGCAAGACTGCTTCATGACTTTTGCTGCTGTCATAGCTGCGGCAGTTCACGCACATACTGCCATGCAACAACAA
>NW_021154160.1:1733-2280 GCF_002837175.3 Physeter macrocephalus | reverse complement strand
CGGTAGACATGTAGTTTAACAGTCATGCAATCTTACACAGGGTCACTACTCTGTGCACTTGTGTAGTAAGAGGTAATCTGTTCGTGTCTTCTCGAACTGGTGCGGGCGACTAGTGCCCCATCCTCTTCGCCTCTTCCTATATGTCAGAAAGACACAGGTTAAAAATTCGAGTCGCTCTGTACACAGGTACAGCTAACGTGCACACATACACAAAAAACGCCTTTACACACTCAGATACTGATATACGCACACATGCGTCTATATGCAGGGGAGAGGCACGGAAAAAGAACTTCTCACGCACGAAGGCTATGTCTTCGTGAGCACCTTAGAGAGAAAGTTCATCATTCTTCATTCGCATGTTCCTAGTGTACTCGCGTACGTCTTTATACATACAGGGCACGTGTCGGTGGAACCACTCGGTCTTCTAGAATACAGCAGAAGCTAGTGAGAGTAGCTAGCAAGACGGAGTCGAGAGGGGTTGCTTCTGTATATTTCTGTTTGGGATCCTCGCTCTTTCACGTCACGCGTCTGCCTCTGGATCAGGCAC
>NW_021154160.1:0-379 GCF_002837175.3 Physeter macrocephalus | reverse complement strand
GCGATAGGAGAGTACACCGGCAGAAGGATCGTTGAGCTGTGGCACTTCGTGGAAATGAACTGTGTACTGAGCCGAAACAGACTTATTTAGTTTGCCGATGCATCATTCCCACACAGCTCCATAAGTCAGGCACAGACATGGACTACGGTACAGCCGCGTTGTCGAAACGTCCTTGGCCAGAAATGGTAGCAGATCCCGAACGATGATTTACACAGAAACGAAGGTCGCATGTGTGGACAACACGAGGCACATAAAACACAAATCCCCCAAGGTTGGATACGCAATAGAGACTAGTAGTCGGCTGATTTTTTTCGAAGGGATATCATGTTATCTCTCATGTGAAGCAGGGCGTTATCTTCTGACAGCAGATGCATGTGTA
>NW_021154159.1:1550-2280 GCF_002837175.3 Physeter macrocephalus | reverse complement strand
TTTAGTAATGTATTGTTTAGTCTCCATCTGTTTGTATTTTTTACAGATTGTTTCCTGTAATTGATATCTACTCTCATAGTTGTGCTTGGGAGGATATTTGATACAATTTCAATTTTCTTAAGTTTACCAAGGCTTGATTTGTGACCCAAGATACGATCTATCCTGGAGAATGTCCCATTAGCACTTGAGAAGAAAGTGTTTGCTGTTGTTTTTGGATGGTATGTCCTATAGATATCAATTAAGTCTGCCTTGTTTAATGTATCATTTAAATCTTGCGTTTCCTCATTTAATTTCGTTTTTGGTGATCTGTCCATTGGTGAAACTGGGGTGTTAAAGTCCCCTACTATGATTGTGTTAATATCGATTTCCCCTTTTATGGCTGTTAGCATTTGCCTTATGTATTAAGGTGCCCCCAAATTGGGTTCATAAATATTTACAGTTGTTATATCTTCTTCTTGGATTGAGGCCTTGATCATTATGTAGTATCCTTCCTTGTCTCTTGTAATAGTCTTTGTTTTAAAGTCTATTTTGTCTGATATGAGAATTGCTACTCCAGTTTTCTTTTGATTTCCATTTGCATGGAATATCTTTTTCCATCCCCTCACTTTCAGTCAGTATGTGTCCCTAGATGTGAAGAGGGTCTCTTGTAGACAGCATATATACAGGTCTTGTTTTTGTATCCATTCAGCCAGTCTATGTCTTTTGGTTGGAGCATTTAATCCATTTACAT
>NW_021154159.1:0-906 GCF_002837175.3 Physeter macrocephalus | reverse complement strand
CTCTTTAGTTCTTCTAGGTCCTTGTTAAACATTTCTTGTATTTTCCCCATTCTATTTCCAAGATTTTGGATCATCTTTACTATCATTATTCTGATTCTTTTTCAGGTAGACTGCCTTTTCCTCTTAATTTGTTCAGTCTGGTAGGTTTTTATCTTGCTCCTTCATCTGCTGTGTGTTTCTCTGTCTTCTCATTTTGCTTAACTTAACCGTGTTTGGGGTCTCCTTTTCGCAGGCTGCAGGTTCATAGTTCCCGTTGTTTTTGTTGTCTGCCCCCAGTGGCTAACATTTGTTCAGAGGGCTGTGTAGGTTTCCTGGTGGAGGGGACTAGTGCCTGTGTTCTGGTGGAGGATGGGTCTTGTCTTTCTGGTGGGCAGGTCCACGTCTTGTGGTGTGTTTTGGGGTGTCTGTGACCTTACTATGATTTTAGGCAGCCTCTCTACTAATGGGTGGGGTTGTGTTCCTGTCTTGCTAGTTGTTTGGCATAGGGTGTCCAGCACTGTAAATTGCTGGTTATTGAGAGGAGCTGGGTCTTGGCATTGAGGTGGAGATCTCTGGGAGATTTTCTCCATTTGATATTATGTGGAGCTGGGAGGTCTCTCGTGGACCAATGTCCTGAACTTGGCTCTCCCAAAACAGAGGCACAGCCCTGATGCCTGGCTGGGGCACCACAAGCCTGTCATCCACACGGCTCAGAATAAAAGGGAGAAAAGAAGAAAGAAAGAAAGAAAGAAAGAAAGAGATTTTTTTAAGTTATTAAATTAAAAAACAAAAATTAATTATTAGAAAGAAAGAAAGAAAGAAAGAAAGAAAGAAAGAAAGAAAGAAAGAGATTTTTTTAAGTTATTAAAATAAAAAACAAAAATTAATTATTAAAATTTTTTTAAATTAATTAAAAAAAGGAAAGAA
>NW_021154157.1:1753-2280 GCF_002837175.3 Physeter macrocephalus | reverse complement strand
CCTCAATGTGAAGACGGCTGCCTCGCATTCTTCATTAATGAGAAAGTTATCTGTAATGCTTGTCGCGCCTGCGCTTGCGCCTCAGTCGTGTACATACATGTGAACTTATCTCAGGAAGTAATGTATGCACACATATGCATATGTACATATGTACATACAACCATGTACACGCAGGTGTCCTCACAGATGCAGTGCTGCGAGACAGGGAGGCGGCAAATAACGCAAACCTGTTCGCTGTCGTGCACACGCGGAAGGGGAATCTGTTGCTTCATTTGAATTATGTGGTCACAATGAGCTGAACGATCCTCGGAGGAAGAGAATACTATAATCGAATACGGAAATGCACAGAGGCAATTTGTTTTGTTAAAAGGTGGGGAGACGCAGACTTCTTGCGGTAATAAGCTGGAAGGCTAAATATCCTGCTATAGCAAAGTGGAAGATCAGGGAACAAGCCTGCTGGGGGAGGTATTGCAATCGAGTCCAATATTGAAAAGAAGCTTCGGTAGCTCGATGAAGAGGTAAAGGGG
>NW_021154157.1:0-189 GCF_002837175.3 Physeter macrocephalus | reverse complement strand
GGTACTGGCAGTGTAGGCGCTGAGGCATGGACTGGGAAGTACAGGATTATTCAGTCGTCTTGCTCGCTACTTGCATGCATAATTACATATCGTACCTCCCGAAACCGGCAAACCGCGCCAGAAAGTGACAACGCGTACTTCCAAGTAGCTTGATAGGGGGAATTTTACAGAGAAACTTGTGTAAGTACA
>NW_021154156.1:1657-2280 GCF_002837175.3 Physeter macrocephalus | reverse complement strand
CTTCCTCGAATGAAGATTTTGGTCTTTATCTTCTATATCGTTGTGGAGAGAGTTTGTGGGTGGCAGGCTGTTGTCAGTCTACTGGAAAAGTATTTCCCATTGTTTCTCCGACTGCAGCCGTGGTGGCCACTTCACAAAAGCTGGAGGGTTTGTTTTGTTGCGCAAGAACGTCTTCAGACGTCTTCGACGTCAGACCATCTTCTTCATCCCTGCCTTTCGCAGATCACATTTACAAAACAACGTACTTCCCTTTTTTCCCTTTTACAAGCTAAGCAGCATCCCACCAGTCTGCATCCTTCTTGGCTTCACCGCCGGCTCTTCCTGTCTTTCCCCCTTTGTGCAGAAGCACGCAGACGTGTCAGCCACCTTCCCAAAAATAGAAACAAATTGCCTGAGTCAGACACGCGCACCACCCACATGCGTGTACATACACGTCTGCAGAGAGGGAGAAAAACTACTCCACAGCAAAAACTGGGGCACGCGCGAAATGCCTACACAGACGTCCATATCCACATTCATATATATATATATATATATATATATATATATATTGCGTGTAATGAGAAGGCATGCACACGTACACGTACACATAAGATGCTTTCGGGTCTCCGGTAGTTGGCCTT
>NW_021154156.1:0-455 GCF_002837175.3 Physeter macrocephalus | reverse complement strand
TGTGTGTGTGTGTGTGTACACCGCTGTATGCGTTTTGACATCCTTCTGGGTGGGGAGTGAGTGAGTGGCAGGAATGTTGTCACGTCTTCCTCTGTGTGTGTGTGTGTATATACGCATGCGGGCACCGTTGCCTCACTCAGGGGCGAAGCAGGTTTGCAGATGACGCTGGACAAAGAGTTTCGCCTGCCAGCGAATGGACATCACACTGTCCACGTCTTCATTCCTAAACAGTCGATTTTGAAGATGCATGTCCACTCGCCTCACTCGGGGGAGCCGCGTCTCTCTATCGCTGCCAAAGAGACGCCGCAGGACAATCTCGCGAACGCCTACGAAAATCTCTTCTTAGGTGCGCGCATCCCCCAGCTGCTGCAAGCTTCGCTTCCTCTCTCAGGCATCTTCCACCATACGTATATATACACATCTACCTACATCTGTGTCTGTGTGTTAATGTGGGT
>NW_021154154.1:0-2280 GCF_002837175.3 Physeter macrocephalus | reverse complement strand
CCACGCATTGATAGAAAGCATGTTCACATGTATAAATATGATCACATGGACATACACAGACAAACAGATATGCACAAATATATACATAGAGGCATATACGTGTCTGCATGCACAGAAGCTCACACGCGTATATACCGACATCGACAGAGACACACAGATACACACACACACAGACGTATATATAGGATGAGAGGTACACATATTATGTGGTGCTCTGCTGCCGCTGAAAGTGGCTGCTGCTGCAGGTGCTCTGCTGCCGCTGAAAGTGGCTGCTGCTGCAGGTGCTCTGCTGCCGCTGAAAGTGGCTGCTGCTGCAGGTGCTCTGCTGCCGCTGAAAGTGGCTGCTGCTGCAGGTGCTCTGCTGCCGCTGAAAGTGGCTGCTGCTGCAGGTGCTCTGCTGCCGCTGAAAGTGGCTGCTGCTGCAGGTGCTCTGCTGCCGCTGAAAGTGGCTGCTGCTGCAGGTGCTCTGCTGCCGCTGAAAGTGGCTGCTGCTGCAGGTGCTCTGCTGCCGCTGAAAGTGGCTGCTGCTGCAGGTGCTCTGCTGCCGCTGAAAGTGGCTGCTGCTGCAGGTGCTCTGCTGCCGCTGAAAGTGGCTGCTGCTGCAGGTGCTCTGCTGCCGCTGAAAGTGGCTGCTGCTGCAGGTGCTCTGCTGCCGCTGAAAGTGGCTGCTGCTGCAGGTGCTCTGCTGCCGCTGAAAGTGGCTGCTGCTGCAGGTGCTCTGCTGCCGCTGAAAGTGGCTGCTGCTGCAGGTGCTCTGCTGCCGCTGAAAGTGGCTGCTGCTGCAGGTGCTCTGCTGCCGCTGAAAGTGGCTGCTGCTGCAGGTGCTCTGCTGCCGCTGAAAGTGGCTGCTGCTGCAGGTGCTCTGCTGCCGCTGAAAGTGGCTGCTGCTGCAGGTGCTCTGCTGCCGCTGAAAGTGGCTGCTGCTGCAGGTGCTCTGCTGCCGCTGAAAGTGGCTGCTGCTGCAGGTGCTCTGCTGCCGCTGAAAGTGGCTGCTGCTGCAGGTGCTCTGCTGCCGCTGAAAGTGGCTGCTGCTGCAGGTGCTCTGCTGCCGCTGAAAGTGGCTGCTGCTGCAGGTGCTCTGCTGCCGCTGAAAGTGGCTGCTGCTGCAGGTGCTCTGCTGCCGCTGAAAGTGGCTGCTGCTGCAGGTGCTCTGCTGCCGCTGAAAGTGGCTGCTGCTGCAGGTGCTCTGCTGCCGCTGAAAGTGGCTGCTGCTGCAGGTGCTCTGCTGCCGCTGAAAGTGGCTGCTGCTGCAGGTGCTCTGCTGCCGCTGAAAGTGGCTGCTGCTGCAGGTGCTCTGCTGCCGCTGAAAGTGGCTGCTGCTGCAGGTGCTCTGCTGCCGCTGAAAGTGGCTGCTGCTGCAGGTGCTCTGCTGCCGCTGAAAGTGGCTGCTGCTGCAGGTGCTCTGCTGCCGCTGAAAGTGGCTGCTGCTGCAGGTGCTCTGCTGCCGCTGAAAGTGGCTGCTGCTGCAGGTGCTCTGCTGCCGCTGAAAGTGGCTGCTGCTGCAGGTGCTCTGCTGCCGCTGAAAGTGGCTGCTGCTGCAGGTGCTCTGCTGCCGCTGAAAGTGGCTGCTGCTGCTGCTGTTCTGATGCCTTTGCACCCATGTGCAGACGGCGCTGCCGCTTACTTTGGCGAGCTTCGCTGCAACATATTTCACCACGGGCCAATGAATGTCGGTTGCTGTCTCTGTTTCTGCTGCTGTTGTTGTTGCCGCCGATGAGGCATCGCCTAACAGGCTGCTGCAGCTGCTGTTGAAGAAAGGAGGAGCGCGAGAAGTTCTACCAAAGAAGCGCGATGCAGCAGCAGCAGTAGCAGTAGCCTTCCCTCCTGCACCAAAGCACAAGCCACTGCTGCTGCTGCTGTTGAATTTTGGCGGCTCTGCTGCTGCATCTCCCGTTGCTGCTGCTCTGCTTTCGCTGAGACTCCCCACAGGCGTAGCTGCTCCCTTCGCAAAGAAAGTCAGCAAATCCAACGCTGCAGCATCGATATAATTTGACAGCGAGGATGGAGGTGCCGCAGCATCTGCAGCACAGCCGTCAGCAGCAGCACTGCCCACCCGCAATGATTTTCTCGAAGAAGCAGCAACTGCCTGCCTGCTGAGCAACTGCAGAATGTATAGCTGAGGGCGTGCAGCTCCATCGATGCTGCTAGCTGCCGTATAGCATCTCGACCTCTGCTGTTGTACTGCCGGCAGTACATCTGCCGCTGCAGCAGCAGTCGAAGAAGGGAAATCAGAAGATGAAGGAAAGGAAGAAAATTGTGAAGAAGAGCTGCAGGAAGAGG
>NW_021154153.1:2017-2280 GCF_002837175.3 Physeter macrocephalus | reverse complement strand
GCATGCATCCACAATGTATAATAAATATATCTGCATATTTTTTTAACAAAGGCCTCCCTTGTGTTATTTCTGCATTTTGTGTTGTAGCGCGTGGCAAAGGGAAAGAGGGGAGGAGAGGGGATTATGCGGACTCGCAAGAGAAGAAATGGCAATGGGGAAGAATAAACAGAAACATTTCCTCCTTCTACCGAGGGACGGTGTTTTTTTTTTAAAAAAAAAAAATTTCTTCACACTGTTGATAAAGAAATGGTTGAATAATGGTT
>NW_021154153.1:0-198 GCF_002837175.3 Physeter macrocephalus | reverse complement strand
TCTTCTTCTTCCTGCTGCTGGTGCTGCTGGTAGTAGTGCTGCGGTATATGCTGCAGCAGCTTCCTCCTCCTCTTCTTCTTCTTCCTGCTGCTGGTGCTGCTGGTAGTAGTGCTGCGGTATATGCTGCAGCAGCTTCCTCCTCCTCCTCCTCTTCTTCTTCCTGCTGCTGGTGCTGCTGGTAGTAGTGCTGCGGTATAT
>NW_021154152.1:2089-2280 GCF_002837175.3 Physeter macrocephalus | reverse complement strand
GCCAAAGCCGTAGCCTGAACCCTCAGCCGTACCCAAACGATAACACCTCACCTAGCCCGTACACTCCCCCTAACACGTATGTGTACCCCAATCTCGACCCTAACACAAAGCCGGTCCTAACCTTAACCTTAGCCCAACCCCTGACCCTGAACCCTAAGCCTAAGCCGTAGCCTGAACCCTCAGCCGTACCC
>NW_021154152.1:0-194 GCF_002837175.3 Physeter macrocephalus | reverse complement strand
TAGCCCGTACACTCCCCCTAACACGTATCCGTACCCCAATCTCAACCCTAACCCTAACCCGGGCCTAACCCTAACCCTATACCGACCCCAGAGCCTGAACACTAAGACTAAGCCATAGCCTGAACCCTCAGCCATACCCTAAAGATAACACGTCCCCTGGCCCGTATACTCCCTCTAAAATGTATCTGTACCCC
>NW_021154150.1:1528-2280 GCF_002837175.3 Physeter macrocephalus | reverse complement strand
CTGTCTATATTGGGAAATCATACTTTCAACGTTTTCTCCGTGATGTGTTCTACGGTGAGTTAGATTTTCTCTTGTGTCTGCAATACGCTAATCAGAGCTTCTTCGCATTGCAATGGACCGACACACTGCGAGGAGCAGCTGCAGGGCAGGAGCAGCACCTCCGCGGTGCAAGCCACGTGTGCACTGCTTTTAGCGAGGCAGTACAGTCCCTACGAAAGAAAGGAGGATGGGAACAGAGGGAAACTAGTGGTCCGTGTTTCAAATTAGTACTGCGCCCGGCGGGACAGACCAGGACAAGGCGGTCTCCGCGTGACAATGCACTACGACATCATACACATTACATTCTGTATGATCGATCGTCTGCGGTGTTCCCTGCTGCCCGTTGCATCTCTAACACTGAAAGTTGGCGTCGATCCACCGTTGCCGCCATACCACCTCTTACTGGTGTCAATGTTTCAAGGCTACCGGTGTACTGCTGAGAAGGCACTTTAGCCGCTGCACGAAGCTCCCGAGGAAGCCCTGGTGCTCTGCCGGCGTTGGCCGAGGAGTATCTGCGACTGGGTTAACACTCTCGCCACCAACTCCACTGCCGCTCGGGGATCGGAATATTCACAACAGCGGGGTCTGCCCTTGCCGGCGTGCCCGCTTCCGTTGATGTAACAGTATATCTTACCTACGAGATCCGTGTTCTCTGCCTGCTGCGCTAACACACTGTGTTACCACGAGCACACGACTGTGCCCAGCGTGCCGGG
>NW_021154150.1:0-814 GCF_002837175.3 Physeter macrocephalus | reverse complement strand
TGGCAACAATAGATACCCGACCCTTACTTTTGTACGTCTTTCCTTATCCGTAGCACTCCTCGTAGGAGTGCGTTTTCCTTTACTCGAAAGGATTGCGAATGCACGATGCACCATTATTTACTGCAAAATTCCACAACGCTTCCTCTGTGCTGACGCCTGGACGCCTTGGTCTCTGCGTGTCTGTAGGGAACATAGTACTGTGCAGTCTGCATTTCTGTACGTGTACTCTTCTGTGTGAACATGCACTCTTTTACAACGTGTAGGAGAGACTACATACCTGTGCTTCCTCTGTGAGGCTGTTTTTTGTGCTACCCAATACGTGGCGAGTCTTCTGTGGGCACTTGTTGGTTTGAGCGGTTGCATGAATAAGTTTTTTGTTCCGTTTTGATGCACTTGGCGGATACTTGTGTGTACTGTGCCAATACTTACGTTGTGCATGCAGTACTATTCTCCCTCGACTACTTTACGGTGTTTTGTGCACCACTACTTTTTAGAGAACGTACGGGTCTCCGTGTCTCTTTGTGCATTACATGATGATTGTGAGCTCCGGTCAATCGTTCTAGCATGGACCTGTTACTCGTGTCTTTGCTGCTGGCTCAGGTGTCTACTGTTGTGTTACCTGGCGATGCATACTGAGGTCTTCCTCGTCTGTGGCGGGGGTGACGCGGAGCGATTTCATCTGCATTTTGCCCTTCCCATCTGGAGACTGTTAACCTGACGTGACTGACTTTACATGTATGTGCTGGTTCATCAAGCTTACTGATGGCAACCGGTCGTATCGAAGATTCCTCTCGTGAAGGGGTACTACAATTCA
>NW_021154148.1:1802-2281 GCF_002837175.3 Physeter macrocephalus | reverse complement strand
GGTATGATGTTCAAATCGGTACTCATATCGCATGCGACGCTGCTCGTACAAGCGTTCCTTGCAATGGTAGGTCCACCTTCGAAGTAGCGTGGATCCTAGATTTGAGCACACAGTTTATCTACCCATGCGAAATCCCGGTCAACGTCTTGCTTGCAGCGCGTACCTATTTATACGTACATGTATACGCAAGCGTATAATTCTGGTGCACCGTATTCGTGTTCACCGGATAGGGTGTGTACAAACAACAAGATGTGACCACCGCGAGTGCGTAAGTGTCGTGATGCACATCCACAGCTGACAGAACGACAGCTGATGGCACTAGACGGGCATACTCCTCCATGTCAACGATCGATCTGTATGTCCCTCACGCTGAAAACTACTGTCCCTCTGGTACCTCATAGAGCGGGGAATCCAGAGCTTATCGACGATGCAAACTGCAAAAAGTTTACGCCCTCACTGTCGAGCTGCCCTGGAACTTA
>NW_021154148.1:0-522 GCF_002837175.3 Physeter macrocephalus | reverse complement strand
CGATGGCCTCCTTTTCACTAGACTGCTGCGACTCGACGGACGGAGATAAACTTCATCTGCCTTGCACCGAGGCACGGACGGTGTGACGTACTACGCTATTTATACTTCTTACTGCTACTGATGCTGCTTGTGCTGATACGGGTGTACCTGCCGGTGCTGCTCCTCCTACTAGCGACACTTCTAGCTGCATACTGTTGTGGATCACTTGCTGCAGCTGCTGGTGCTTTTGCTGCAGGTGCTGCTGCTTGTACGGCTGCTCCCTTTCCTCCTCCTGCTGCAGCTGCTGTGGCTCAGCGACGCGTTACTAGAGACTGTATCAACTGTGTACGTTGTATATTTGCAAGCCCGCGTCATCACACTTTACGTAAAACGAGTGTTGGCAGCCTTCCTCTAACTGAGACTGTCTGCATCCGTTGCTTTTTCTGTTGCTGTTAAGAGTACTAGCACTGCCCCAACGGGTACTGCAGGGGCTGTATACTGCTCTTCTGCGTGTTGCTGCAACAGCTGCTCATCCGAATGCTG
>NW_021154147.1:1080-2281 GCF_002837175.3 Physeter macrocephalus | reverse complement strand
GTCCCGTTTTCGCACCCCAGCATGAATTCATCTGAATATATGGATGCCGACTGTAATCAGCCACACTGTTGCATGGATCGGTTCGGGTAGCTACTTGCATACGATGATATCGTACTTGTTTGTTTCTTACAGCACACAGTTCTCTGAAGCCGGCCTTTCGCTCTGAAGTAGCAGTTTACATTTGTTGGAGATTGCACAGCTGCAGAGTTGGGACGACGCAAGGAGATTGATCCGATTTTAAGTGGAATTGTACTCTGCGCAAGATTATGGTAGCACTGCGATGGAATCGGTGCACCATAGGTCCTCTCGGTTTTCGTACACTAGTAAATCTGGACTCTAGCCACGAGGCTTCTCACAGATTGCACAGAGTGTCGACACGCAAGTAAAGACAACTGTATGGCGATATCGATCTTCGCACGAACAAGCGCCCGCCATGATGCTGAGCGTGAATATGCACGTATGGAGCATAAGCAGTGGTGATAGGTAGTCGCCTGGGATGTTTGGCAAGTGAGCAGAGGGTATTTTGTTGCACGACACAGTGTAGTAAACTGCACGTGTACACGTCGTTATATATACACAGCTAAAGGGAGAAGCCGTTGTTCAAGTGGAGGTATGTCAGAACTAGCTGTACACAGAGTGATGCCACTTGAGGTACCTACCTGAAGCCTGCTCTATTGTGTTCGCCGTAACCGTGTCCGTGGGCAGGGACACTGTGTTGGGTGACACAAGACACTTTTCTGGGGTTTTTAGGAGGTACAGTACAGAAAAGTATCTTTTTGGATATCTGGTCGAATATCGAAGTTGACAAAGTTGCGTTCAAGTCCATCTACACATGGAGTGCCGTTTTCAATATCTGGCAGATTTAACAAAGTTGCGCGCACGTCCATCTACACATAAGCTACTACTGGCAGCGCTGTAGGTGGGGGCCCGGTTTGGCTCGAGCGGTTTGAATTCATCAGCACGGTTGCGGAAGCCTCATACGGCTGACGCGCAGCATTGGGAATGGTGGTGTACATTGTCGTTATGAAAAGTATGCCTGCAAGGGTTAGGTTCTGCGAATGGGGGATTACTATTGGATGTGCAGAAGTGAGTTTCGGTTACGAGTGGCAAGCCTTGTACTTCTTCAATACGCACCAGCTTTCATATGTCTGGAGCTGAGTGTTGTGATCTTCATTCACTGGTCTTAGTGATGTACGGCTCA
>NW_021154147.1:0-535 GCF_002837175.3 Physeter macrocephalus | reverse complement strand
GCAAGATACTCTTCATGGCGGAGTCAACGCTGTCCGCAGAGAGCAAATTTCTGAGGTCCCGTAGAGATGCTCAATGGACGCTGTGGCACAATACGGAAATTCGCTCAGAATTGGAGAAGTTCAAATTTGCATGGGAACTCTACGTTTGTGTGTAGAGAACGCGAGCCACCGTCAGATCATATACGCTCTTAGGAGGTACAAGCTTATACAGAAGCACACAGACACTGGGAGCTTTATGTGCGAGCGGCGCTCATCTAGCGGGTGCTCAGTCTGCACCCTCTCCTAGGGATGTTTTTTCCTTTCATTTCCCTGTACATGCGGGACGCTGAACTGCCTTCGCAACTGCGCCACTAAAGACCATCGAAACGCTGAATGCTTTTCAAAATAAATTAGCGGGAGGTGAGTGGCGTACGTATACCTTCCAAACTCATTTCACTAGACAAATCTCAGTGTGCTCATACTACTGATCCCAACTCCGCAGCACTACTACATGTCCAACGCCATATGCTATACACCTGCAACCTAAATGACAAGT
>NW_021154146.1:1440-2281 GCF_002837175.3 Physeter macrocephalus | reverse complement strand
TTCTCGAGCCTGTGAGTTTTGACCCGTAAGAAGGTTGAAACGCGAAGCAGCAAGACATCAGTACTTGTAGTACATCCGGGCAGTGGCGATTTATTAGAGACGCGTCGACACCAGTTAAACAGGGGCTAGCGGAAGCCGAAGGAATGAGAGCTGTACAAGGCAGCTCTGAATACGTTTGGGAACGTCCCACCACCAGTGCCTGCATGCGCTGAGGACGCCATCAGCAGCATAAAGTGAACAAGTGTGAACGCGAAGCTGTACGCAGCAGTTCTTGCGTCAGAGTCTTACGTGTAGGACGAGGGCGGGACCAGCAAATGCTGCGCTATGAGAGATTCGTTATGCATCACGCACTGCACAGCAGCGCCTGACTGTATTGTACAAGGACATTCTTACTCGCAGGAGCTGCATCTCTTAAAAAACTGTATGCAGCATTTGCTGCTGCAGCAGCTGTTGCAAGGGTGCGTAAATGCAGCTTTCACCAGCAAGTGAACTGGTACAGTCAAATTTCCTAGCACTGGTAGCTGCGTGAAACCACTTGTGACAAAGCAGTCTAAGCTCTATATTTGTGCAGATCTCGCAGCAGCAGTTGCTCCATGCAGTTCTAAGTGACACTATCAAGGGCAGCTGCCGCACTTGATATTAGCAGTGCAGTACATGTATTTATAGAAGTGTGTGTGCACATATGCCTTGTGTAATGTGTTCTCATATATATACCTGTGCTGGTACACCACATATACACGTCGATGTAATTGCACGTATGTGAGTAGACACAAGCCGTTGCCGTACGTTTTGAAGAAGTAGGCGCTGAAAAAAAACGCCACTCTGGAGAGACCTGTGATAA
>NW_021154146.1:0-718 GCF_002837175.3 Physeter macrocephalus | reverse complement strand
GTATTTGCTGCATTGCCAGTGCGCGGATACAGGCCTTGGAAGAGCTACGTTTCAGTGTGAGCACTCACACAGACACAGACACACACACACACACACACACATATACACACAAAAGGAGCAGAAAAGATGAGTATAGGAACGCAATGTCTCACAGAGAATGCCACCGTCAAAACCGTCAACAACTCAACGTGTCGAATGCTTTTTCGCCTTCAGGGAACCCATTACTAGCGCCAGCCTTTTTTTAAATTGTAAATTCTCCTAGTATCCCTCAAGAGGAGTTTTCTTCTCACGTCCGGTGTGGTCGTCGCTCTTCTCCGGCTGGGGGTCGCGGTGCAGGAGGGCGCGGGCGGGGGGGCTGCGGCAAGACAAGCGACCCAAGGCGGAGAAGAAAAAGAAGCTGCAGCTCGTTAAAAAGTTTTTTTCCATTCTTCTTGAGTGTGCCCAGCGTGAGCGCGCTTCTTCGTCTGAATTGGCAATTTTCCCTCAGACGAAGTCCACGGCAACTTGCCCTTCGTAGTAGTGCCGTGGGAACACACCTCTCCTCGGTGGTGGTGGTGGTGCAAGTCTCAGCCCCGAAGAAAGAGTTCTTTTCGCCTACGCGCCCTCCCTCATACACTTTTTGCCCTTTACATGAACGAGAAAGAAACTGAAGTCGATTTTCTTTCCCTCTTGGGACCTCGGGGCACGCCGTTGAGCAGCTGCTCACAGCCGGACGATG
>NW_021154145.1:2033-2281 GCF_002837175.3 Physeter macrocephalus | reverse complement strand
GGTAAAAAACTCCAGTGCATTCTTAGCCAAAAGGATCCGGCGCGCAGTATCGCCTATGAAGACAAGGGTCTCTGTTGCAGGAAAGTTTCCTCCTTAGAAAGTTTGTAGGACGAAGGTTCAATTCAAAATGGTTAAAACGGTGGCAAAACTGAACTGAACCAAGAGAGAAACCAGATGAAGTCGGTTGTCGTATGTCTTCTGAGAAGGATCTGGAGAAAAACAGACAGAAGATCTACCGATTGTGGCTT
>NW_021154145.1:0-761 GCF_002837175.3 Physeter macrocephalus | reverse complement strand
GACAGAAAAGTGAGGAGTGCGAACACCACGGAGGAAAGTCCGGTGTCTGGTATACACTCCTGGCGGCTAGTTGTCAGCCTCGGGCACCTGAAAGATCTTTTCACGTTTCTGTAATGCCGTTCATACGCTTTGAAGCAGCTCACCTCGATGACACCACCTCAAAACCACACAGCGCTTTTATGAAAATCCTCCAGTATCGAATTTAGCAGAATCATGCGGTGATAAAGAAACTTTGCCAGGTGTAGACAGGAGGCACCCGCGGCCGCCGGCGGCACAGAAGGCTGGCTGGTTACGTCGTATTGTCTGTAAGTGCTTCGTGAGAAACCAATACAAGACAACAGACAAGCAGCTGTGTATTCAGACGTGCAGTGACGCAAGCAGCCTGCAGCGTCAGCTCTGGAGTATCTACTTAAGAGCCCCTGTATGCCCTGGATGGCATATCACGCAGCCCTCCAACGGATGTAGCTGTGTGCATGCGACCACGGGTGACTTCGACGGATACTCAAATGGTTCATCTCTCCAAAACAGTCACACCCATCCTGCAAAAGGAAACAGTGCAAACCAGAGTGTAAAGTTTTTTTGGTGGCGTGGAGAACGTGTACGTCTTCTTCATATACTTTGTAAGCTGACACTTTATGAAGGCTACCGCGCCATCCAGAGCATTTGGATGCGCGTTTTGCGGAATGGTTGCCGGCTGAAGGTTGTTGTTGATTTTCATATGCACAGCATCCTTACACTCAGGTTCATCTGTGCATATACTC
>NW_021154144.1:1538-2281 GCF_002837175.3 Physeter macrocephalus | reverse complement strand
ACACAGACATACGCACGCCCCCGCAGATGAGTGAGATCCACAGATGCATATCTCCATTCAGCAGAGAGAGATACACACATACATACATACACGCCCACCAAACACCTGTGTGTCTACGCGTCCCCTGTAAGGAGGATATGCACACAAATATATGCCATACGGATGTTCGATCTACACTCCAGTGCACACATACAAATGTAAGTGCCAGGCACAGCTACTGGGGTGCAAATACGCGTAGATAGACGTGTTGTTGGAGACCGCGTGCTGCAGAGTCAGAAGGCGGTTGCCCGGCCCCGTCTGCATGCGAAGTGTCAGCGGAAGCTACTGCTGTCGCAGAGAGAGTTGCAGGCGCACTGCCTCTCTTCGCGCACATTTAGAAGCTTCGCGAACTTTCTGACGTTAGACGCGCAGCAGATCATCTACCACACGTGTGAATGGCGTGCGGCGGTGAAATGGCAGCTACCCGCATCGGTAGACGTGTATACATGTAAATCTATCCGCTGCGACGGACTCTTCACACACCGGTCGACAAAACAGTTGTTGCCACACCTGGAAGCAGACGTGTCCGTGAAGAGAAAAAAAAGCCAATAGACCAGGAGCAACCAGAGAGATGAATGTCTTTATCATGACGACACATCGCAGAGGGTAGTGACTCGTGAATACCCGCCACCTCCACTACTACGAAGCTCCCTATAGCTTGTGATTGTTCCCGTCGTTCTTATTACTATTCATCGCTGCCAAAA
>NW_021154144.1:0-284 GCF_002837175.3 Physeter macrocephalus | reverse complement strand
CTATCTGTCCATCTGTCTATCTCTATGTCTCTCCCCATGCATACATACGTTCGCGACCCTCCTGACAGCTAGGGACAGAGTCTACACATTTTTAGAGGGAAGTACACAGGAAAATCGCACGCCGTACGTATGAGCTGACGCAGCAGCCTTCGTGTACACATAGACGTCGACGTGAACTACTTTCTCTATGTTTGCGACCCTCGTGTACGCCTGTACCCACAGATCTATCAGCATACACACGTACGCATACGTAAACACAAGAGCGCCTCTTCCCCTATGGCCGT
>NW_021154143.1:1720-2281 GCF_002837175.3 Physeter macrocephalus | reverse complement strand
TGCCTCCAACACAGATGTAGAAGGCAGAACACAAGTAGAACAACAGAGAGAGACACAAGAACAGAAAAGCATAATCACTTGTACGTTTTTTGTAGCTACGCACCTCTGCATGTGCCGCCGCTGCTTCTGCGCAAGAAGTATAAGATGCAAAACACCCATTTACACCTGGTGCATGGAGATGTACATACATGTGTGCGTACGTCTGGGCATCCATATGGACACGTGGAGTATACGTGAGGATATTCAGCCGTGGGTGGCCGGGCGCGAGCTATGTCGCGGTACACCAATACGGAGACGGGTGGCTGCACAGATACGCTTGCTCACATGTTGTCCAATACGAATGCGGATATCTACAATAGCGGGCGCACAAATACGTCTACTCCGCCAGAAAACTTTGTATTATCTGTGCTTGTTTACACTTATACACACATGTAAGTGCACGTGAAGTGACGTGGTATTGTATACGTACACAACAGTGATAGGTGATAGGTCTGTGTGCAGCGACTGTATGCCTGGACGTACACATATGTATGTATGTATATATATATATATATATGTACG
>NW_021154143.1:0-189 GCF_002837175.3 Physeter macrocephalus | reverse complement strand
AAAAGTCTGGACCGGGGGAGCAGTCCTATCGATAGCTACCCGCCTTGTAGGAAGACTCGTGCTGTTAGTCCAATTACATTCTCTGCTTTGCTTCATGACATAGGCACCGACAGCAACGCAATACAGCAACTACAGCTCTTAAGGTCCAGTGGGCCGCCTGCAGCAGCTCCACATGTTTCTCCAGATAGC
>NW_021154142.1:0-470 GCF_002837175.3 Physeter macrocephalus | reverse complement strand
TAGGGGGAGTGTACAGGCCAGGGGACGGGTTATCGTTAGGGTACGGCTGAGGGTTCAGGCTACGGCTTAGGGTTAGTGTTCAGGCTCTGGGGTTGGGCTAGGGTTAGGGTCAGGCCCGGGTTAGGGTTAGGGTTGAGATTGGGGTACGGATACGTGATAGGGGGAGTGTACAGGCCAGGGGACGGGTTATCGTTAGGGTACGGCTGAGGGTTCAGGCTACGGCTTAGGGTTAGTGTTCAGGCTCTGGGGTTGGGCTAGGGTTAGGGTCAGGCCCGGGTTAGGGTTCGGGTTGAGATTGGGGTACGGATACGTGATAGGGGGAGTGTACAGGCCAGGGGACGGGTTATCGTTAGGGTACGGCTGAGGGTTCAGGCTACGGCTTAGGCTTAGATTTCAGGGTCAGTGGTCGGGCTATGGTTAGCGTTAGGCCTGGCTTAGGTTTAGGGTCGAGATTGGGGTACGGATAGTAT
>NW_021154141.1:1180-2281 GCF_002837175.3 Physeter macrocephalus | reverse complement strand
CTTTCTAACAAAAAAAGAATCGCCCTGACCAAAGCCTGCTCATGAATGCGGCAAGGACCTGAGCTGCTGCGTACTGAGAAGATATCGTGCATTAAAATAACGTTAAGACGCGGCGGGCACGCAACACCCCAAGACCAAAGACAGAAATCGCACGAAAAGCACAGGTGATAATTATATCAGTATGTTCGTCAAAGTTGACATGCTGGACTGATAAGTAGCAGATACATATCGTGATGTCAGGCGGACGGTGCACTTTGAACAAGCACACGCCTGAACCAGGCGGAACCACGCCATGGGAAGTCACGCCCTCAGGAGGCAAGGGATGATTCTTACTGGACACCGATAGGAAGAGTGAATTTCTCTTTGTATGGGTGCAATCAGTGAATGAATGTATGGGTGCAATCTTTATATGGGTGCAGTCAGACGACAGATGTCGAGTGAATTTAATTCGCTGGAAGCCTGAACCAAATGACTCAGTTACTAGAGCAGCAGTCTACCTACGTATCCGTGTGTAGAAAAAAATACGTACGGGAGGGCACAAACTCGTATAACGACCCAACAGTATATCCGTACATAACCAGTGTTCTCGCCATGGCTGTACGTGTCTTCCACTTGGTCAGAGACATGGCTCCTGAGAGTTATCAATTAGGGAAGCTTCTAAAATATTCAGTGTGCATTCTCGGGAAGGAACCAGCTTTACCACCACTGGCGTTCAAGCGTAGCAAACCGGGGAGAACGGGAGCGTATGTTTTGGGTCAAAGTCAGCCAAAGATCACTTTCGAAACCAGAGACTATCTTAAAAAGAAGTAAATTTACACTTGACAGCTACGCCGCGATACTGAAGACCCGCATGCTATACACCATGCCTCAAGAAGTAACAAGACCGTCTAAAAGCCCATTTTCTCGCCGCAGCCACCATTGTGCAAGAGAAAAAAAGTGATGCACTCTGAAAAGACACAGGATATGACTCCAGCGCAAGGGTGGAGTTTTAGGCGCGTCCGACCGTCGACCCTAGCTAGGCATACTCTGCGTGTAAAATATCGACTAAAGGGTTGTTTCGGACGTCGATCGAAGCGCAGTTGAGCGCGATGCTAGGGCTAT
>NW_021154141.1:0-823 GCF_002837175.3 Physeter macrocephalus | reverse complement strand
CACTCTAGGTAGACACTGGTGCGCTTCCGCAGGAGGCGAGGGTACGCTGGTAGACAGCAGGGAAAAAGCTCTACATTTCGTCCCTTGGACAGTGGAAGTCATTCCGTGCTTCTAAAAGCACTACAACGTGCGGCCGAAGCACCTGTGGCCGGAGCGCTGGTAATTAAAAGACGACGTCTCGGGACTCAGAACTAAGAGGTGTTTCTGTTTTAAACACAACTGTGTGCACATTTCGTGGAAGTTGAAGTAGGCGAGGTTACTGGCCGCTTCAGCATCGATGCTAGGACTTGAAGATGTGAAAGTCCCCACTTTCATACCCCGGGCGAGACAGATCAGAAAAGCACGTCGTGGAAGCATACAGTGTTGTGAAGGAGGGGTGACATGCGATTAAGTGTTACACATTAAGACCGCCGAGAAGGCTGACGTATTTGCCGAAACAGGGGAATACCCATAAAGTATGAGACTTCCCTTAGACAGAACCTCCGGTTCAAATGAACATGAGTAGTTTGAAGCGATTCATTTCCTTACCTTTGGCACAATAATGAACTGCGAGTAAGGGCGACAAGGAAATCCGACTTGGTAAGCACAGTGCCAACAAAAAAACCCAGAACATTGTAAATGCAAGGAAATTGCCTTCACTATGTTAAACTAGGATAAGTGACGACGACTTGAGGCTTCAGACAATAGCAGCAGATATTTTGTGGGGTAGAAGCACGGTGAGCCGCAGTGAATCAGGATAACTGACGTTTCTTCGGGAGTTTCATATAGTGGCGGAAACTTATCTCGGCACCCGAAGCTGAGCACGACGCGCTAACGTGAGTTT
>NW_021154140.1:1929-2281 GCF_002837175.3 Physeter macrocephalus | reverse complement strand
CACCAATGGTGCATGTTGGATTTTCTTTTTTAAAGCCCTCCAAAAATAGAAAGACACATACACATGCCCGTCAACCGGGGGGAACGTTCTGACCCAAGGCAGTTAACCAGGGTTTACAGACTAAAAAATTGTGTCAAAGAAGCCACCCACCGTTGCGTGATACGGAGACCGATGCACGCGGACAGGGTTTACAAAGTCTACGAAATTGTGTCAAACAAGCCGCCCAACGTTGCATGATATGGAGATCGATGCAGGCGGTTCTTTCGTGAAGGACTATTGTGCACCAACTGGAACCCTGAAGTTCACGCCATCATTTTTCGGGCACGTGCAATACCTCCAGCGTAGTTGACTT
>NW_021154140.1:0-671 GCF_002837175.3 Physeter macrocephalus | reverse complement strand
GCGAAGTGATACGTGTGGCGTCTCGTTCATTCGTACACACGTAGCGCGTAAAGTATGTCAAGGCGTTCAGGTACGTGGACTTATTTTGGGTGTTGTATTACCTGCGTACAAATGCTCCGGCATGCCAAAGCCTGCGCCGGCAACAGCAACTAACCGTGTGAGGTGCCTTTTCAGCGAACATGCAGGTCCACTTCGCATATCCCGAATATAGATGTACGAGGGTGCATACAAGGGCATGTATTGGATTACCTAAGACGCAGTGTGTCATATAAGTTTTGCTCGTGACTGTGTGTCCTTTCCGTCTGATCTTTTCTCTCCTCTCTTCAACTCATAAAGCATGAACCATCGAAGGAGGCTGCGTATGTCGACGCACTGCATATACGAGAAACGACGGGCAGTATGAGACAACTGAACGGAAGTACTAATGATGGAATTACACGTTGGCGCGAACCGTTGCAAGTAGAACAGTAATGGCGTTTCGGCTGCGTCTGCGGAACGAACAGGATGAATAGACATACGTGGTGAATTTGCCGTGAGACTTGCCCAAAGAGCACCAAACAGTCAGTTATCAGATGTTCACACGACGAACTTCTATAGCCTTAAAAGTGAGGGTACGCTACATTTAGATTTTCATGCACAATCATGGATGGGTAAAGACGCATTCAGAGCTC
>NW_021154139.1:1440-2281 GCF_002837175.3 Physeter macrocephalus | reverse complement strand
AGATGTAAATCTGAATAATGCTCAGTGCGTTGTTGTGTGCAGTAGTGTCCGTGCTGCCCAGTTCACCGTATACACACTTTAACGCAAAAAGTTAGCTAAAGTAGTATCTAAGCACACGGGTGTGGGTGCGTATAAGAGACACACGTGTATTCGTGTACGTCGACAGTACCAGGCCAGGCGTCTGTGTTTAAACGCAGCTGCCGGTACAAGGACGCGCGGAAGTATGGAGACACGTTTGGCTACACGTGTGCACAAGCCTGCATGTGTTCAGAGTCTGCAAACCCCTATACTACGATGTACAACCATTACTAAGAAGCTTCTGACCTCAGTTTCTGTAGATTCCGGAGGATTCAACCTCAGTTCCTACTTTTAGGTCTACTTCGCTCTTAAAATACAAGGACCGGGCAAAATTGTGGTCCTCACTTATGTATCGGGCCTCTGGACAGCGAGGTCAGAAGCGACCGTCTGTCAAGGGCGCAGGTGCTTCGACTCATAGCCTCTCCGAGCGCAGGAAACCATTTTTGTCGCATTACGCGTACCTCTAACAGAAGTCAAATGTCACGGCTCAGGTTTCACGTTGCACTGGTTGGTTCAAATAGCGTACGATTCTCTGCTTTGAGAGAATTCAAGACAGCAAGGAAAGTAACTACACTGGCTAGCTTGAGAGGCCCAATCTATACACGTTTTGGTGCAGGCGCGTACATGTACGACTCTTTTAGTAGCCCTCTTCGTTTATGTACACCAAAGCGTGAGAACCCCTTTTCCAATTCCGTGCCATCGACACTGCTACGCAGTTACTCCCTCTAACTTGTTGCAAAGTTCTTCTCGACGTAATGCTACT
>NW_021154139.1:0-576 GCF_002837175.3 Physeter macrocephalus | reverse complement strand
ACCAGACGTCTGAATTATTTCAGATGTTCCTGCTACATCTGTTGCAGCAGGCGGGCTACGGTAGGCCGCGCTTCCGCGCTTTAACCATTGCAGCTGCAAGTGGTAGAGAGCATAGTACTGCGCACCTTGTTCGGGAAACCAGAAGAAGCACTACATGGTAAAGTTTACAGCATTGCCGGTGCATGACAACCTGCTTTGCCTACGGAACACGTGACGCAAACAGTGAAGGAGTGTGCACTACGCGTATATGACAAACATTACTTTGTTCTTGTGGATGCATCCACAAAGAGCAGGATATACAGGCGGAAAGTCTGCACAACTGGTTGTAGGCCTGTCATTTATGCTGCATCACACTTACACGCAGAAGGCCACAGAACGACTACTTCCTTTCAGCTGCTTCGGGCGAGGGGATGTCGGTACATCTCAGCTAGAGATCCAAAAGGTAAGCGAAGGAGTGGTCCTTTCCTCCACCATCGCCAAGGCAGCACTCCTTGGTTTTCAGCCACTACACGTAGCCGAGCAGTTGTAACGCTTTATGGACTCTGCAGTTCGCAGCACACGCCGGCTGAGACAAAG
>NW_021154138.1:1973-2281 GCF_002837175.3 Physeter macrocephalus | reverse complement strand
TCTGACGCGCAGGTGAAAGGCATCGCACGGCTTCAAATTCCTCATGATCCAAATGCTTCCACACTTGCTCAGAGCGGTCTGCCAGCTGCTGCAGATTGCCGACTGTTGTCATGGATTTTCTGGACGAAGACTGCGAAAGCTGCCTTTTCTAGCCTTCGCCCCATTTGCAGGACAGGTGGGTTGTGCAAGTGTTTTTTGTAGGGAACGCACCTCTCTCGTCTTCTACATCCACACCTCCTCTTCAATGAACAGTTGCAGACGGCGTGTGACGAAGGAGATGCACAGAAGCAGACCAGCATACCCAGTCC
>NW_021154138.1:0-1859 GCF_002837175.3 Physeter macrocephalus | reverse complement strand
TGAGGAACGTGTGCCCGAGGGCGGCCGCCACTGGCGGAAAATATACAATCTAGGCACTGGAAAGCCGTGCTTGGGTGAAACCAGAAACTTCGTAAACAAAGTTTTAAGCTGCTCGAACCACTCACATGTCTCCACGTGATTTTAGTAGGGCCTCATCTTCATCTTGAGAGTCCTGTGCCAAGAGCAGGGCAGGGAGACGCCCGACGCCTTCCCGCATACGGCCTTATTTGCTGTTCGTTTGAGGCTGGATTACGTAATACTAACGACCAGATACGCAAACAGGTTTCGGCCCTCCCTCCAGACTCCATTCCTCCTGCATGCGAAGATGAAAACTCGTTGCTTCACCCCATTTCGTTGCACCTCCGATCACCAACCGCCGGTGTCACCTCTACGAACTCCCGCTTGCGCACAGGCAGCAGAACAAATATTTGCGCACTCTACGCTCACGCGGTTGTTCGAGTTAGTACATATATAAAAAAAAATATACACGTTAACAGCCTGCTCGTTACAGGCGGTCAGGACCTCCAGAAACGGCCGGACGCACACACCCATTCCAGCCTTCAACGCGCGTGGACCCCTGCCCTAGGCTTAAAATTTCGATCTGGTGCTGATGAGTCTGCAGGATACGATTACCGCATGTCCCGTGTTTCGGTGATGCTGGGCACCGAGGGACTTACTGCCGATTGCTACTTCCGGCGAAACATTGTTGTATCACCACTTAAGCACGACGCGAGTGACAATTTCAGCCTCACGGAACGTAATTATATTTTTCACGGTCCTGCAACCAGCCACATCTGTTTCACCGTGACTGCTTCGATAGTGTTGAAGACCTTCCTCCGCACAATAATGACGGTGGAGCCGCAGGTAGTTGCTGCATTTGCTGGTAGCCCAGCTTTATAATATCCGAATGGTCGAAATGCCGAACATCAGTACGACTGCAGTTGAACAACTTGTGGTAAGAGGTAGTAATTAACCGCGGTGTACAGCTGTTCCCGGAGCTCCATCGTTAGCGGGCGCATAATTTTATTCACTTGCGTGCGATTAGCTCTAGTTTCGTCGTCCACAAACCGTTCAGATCATAGTCCTAGGTCCGTCTCCCTCCTGCCGCTACTGCTTCTGCTGCTCCCGTGCGCTACTTTTATATCTGTTTATGTGGACTGGGGCCCAGGATGGTCAGTCCAATTTACACATGTGTAGCGACGTATCGCCACTCTCTTACTTGGGTCCCGTTGCGGAGGCACGCGATAAACATAAGTCGGGGGTTAATTTGCTCCTGGCAAAACTGAAACCTTTCCGTTTCCCGTAACTCCTTTAAACCACCTCAGCCTCCCGATTGTGACTCTTCCTCCAGTTTGATGCTTGAGACCATGGACCGGCAGGAAAGCGTCACTCTTAGTTTCCATGTGCGCCAAGTTCGTCCGCTTTCGAGCTGGGTCTGTGGTATTGTCTGTCCGAGGTCCCGTAGGAAGAAAACCTTAATGCCGACGACTAGTGCTCTGTGTTAGAGCATTACACTGCGTACTCTTGAAATGGTACTGATTCAACGAACGCCCTGGTGTGCGCAGAGCTGTAATTAGCCAAACCAGACGCGAGGGTTGCACTCCTGCCTGCACACATGATTTTGTAGAACATGTCTGCACCAAGTTCTAATAAATTCCGTTGAAATTAAGTGTCTCTCGAATACGGAGAGACTCCTGTGTAAGTACCACATGCCGTAGGGACTTCAGCAACTTCGACTACCCGTTGAAAGGTGTGATCAAAACGGTCTCTATACGCACACAGCGCCATGGAGCTTCAGTGTATCACCTTCCCGCGTGCACGTCGTCTTCCGTGGATCTCAACCGTAAGGAGCAAATTTT
>NW_021154137.1:1845-2281 GCF_002837175.3 Physeter macrocephalus | reverse complement strand
CGCCTGTAGGACTAGTCCTCTACGTGAGGTCTCGTATACCAACAGACAAAGCGTGCGAGTGTGTACTTGAACAGGTTTCCTGCCTTCTGCGCCCCTTAAAATTATAGCATGTGCCACATTGCTTCTGTTGTTGTCGTATACTTCATAAGACCTTCGTAGTACCTCCACGCTACCTTCGTAATACCTTCGTAGTACCTTCACGATACCTTTATGATATGTTCGTGATACCTTCAGAAAGCGTCGACACCGAAATTTGCAACTTAATGCCGCCGAGGGCAGTGGCTTGTCATCAGTCACAAGTACCACAAGTAGTTCTACCTCTACAGGAGCGTATTATACCTTATTTACGAACTAAGATCATCTACCTAAATACACATTTACCAGGAGCAGCGCTACGTGCCTCGTCGCCCTGAATTGGCAGTGTACCGAGTGACTC
>NW_021154137.1:0-322 GCF_002837175.3 Physeter macrocephalus | reverse complement strand
ACAAAAGTATCCTTGTGTTTATTCATACATATACATGCATATGTATGAAGTGCAGCCTATGTAGGTGGCCGCTTAGAGATGAGAGTGTGCAAACGGATGGGTCCACACAGGGGCGATGCCGGATGCCGCTACCCAGGATATTCGTAATATTACGCACGAACCAATTGTCGGGAAGTCTGCAGGACTTTTCTCGTGTTTCGAACATACAGAAATAATCCACGAGAGGCTTCGTAGACCCCTTTTCAAGTCTGTGGAATATGATAAGCCTCGTCTGCTTTACGCGCATCTTGGAGCCCCATACAGGGTCTGATGTTGCGAGCAT
>NW_021154136.1:1612-2281 GCF_002837175.3 Physeter macrocephalus | reverse complement strand
GTTAGCACCCTCTGCCACGATAATGAAAAAAAAAAAGAAAGTCCACATAGTAACAAGCGACGCCTTCGTGCAACGCTGGGCCAGCAAGGTATGCATACCCTTCCGAGGAAGGACAAATGACAAGACACAGGGAGAACTAGACTAAGAGAAGCCTTATTGTCACTCTGGAGAACCGTACCCTCCATATGCGTCTAAATTTTAAGGAGCTGCAAAAAAGCCGAGACAAGTGGGCACGAATGCGTTCCTGGATGAACCGTTCTCGGAATGGACGATGTTGGCATCACGCGCCTGTCTTCAAAGCAGATGCCATGCTTGTTTTGCGCCACTGCTTCCTCCTTCAAACCCTACGAAGCTATCGCTTCCAAAGACGCAGTAGTCGTGTGAAAAGGTGACGAGATCACGAACTGAATTGAACGTAGTGGCTAATATTCACGTTTTCCTCAGTTCGTGATGTACCACCAGAATTGTACCAGTCGAGCAGTTCGTAGTCGGAGTCCCGTACGCGCTGCGCTACCCCCCTGCAGGTCTGAATTCCCATACGAATGACGCCAAAAACCTTGCTAGAAGATCCGCAGTGAGAGGCGCATTAGCGACGCCGTAGTCCGACGCAAGCACCCACCCGCCGAGTACGCGCCAGCACCGTGGTCGGCCGCCTAAGGGAGAAGCTGG
>NW_021154136.1:0-1316 GCF_002837175.3 Physeter macrocephalus | reverse complement strand
TGGCTTGGCGGACTACGAGCTATGCGACTTCTGCCGAGATACCTGAGGTTATTTGCTGTCACTACGCCCCGCCACTTGTTGTTTGTCATGGTCTGTCATAATGTTGATCGCGTTCCGTGTGCTGCTCCCAGGTTACACCTGATTATGACACGGCGCCTTACAAGGCTACGACGTGCCGAGCCACGCAGAGGCGCCATTAAATATTTTTGAGACGCCGTGCAATTCAGTAGAGTGGCGGCGTTTAGAAAAACGTCGCATTTAATTCTTGCAAACTCGTGAGATACGCCAGCACCCGATATGGGGCATGAACGACACGCGACACGTCCGGCACCCAACCGTAGAGTTGTTTACCCTTCCCGTATTCGTACGTATGGACGAACGCACAAGGGCAAGCACGAATGTGAAGATGAACAGTAGTGCATTCCGTACCTGACCGTGTAGAATCTGGTCATGTCACCAATCAGAATGTACATGCGAGGCGAAGTGTTAGGTGCATACGTAGAATCTGGTATCCGAGATCTGTTGGTGACCAAATTTCGCTGACGCCTACTGCCTTCCTCAACTTCAGTCTTTGGAGGCGTGCCAGAAGATAGTGTTCTACTTGAGTGCGCTGGGCAACTACGCATCGAAGGTCGTGAATGGTGTTTGCAGGCGGAAGAAAATATGCCGTGTTCTCCTGAAGCTGTTTTTGGTATCAGTTTTAGCATCCCCTTGTGTCTGCAACTGTAGTCCATGATGTAAATAACTTTGCACTGGATAAGCGGTAGAGCAACTCCCATTTCTTTCTGTGTGGACACTGCGTTTGGTCGACGTGTGTTGAGTTCCATCTAGCAGCGTAGTCGCCTGCGTGCGGTGCCAAGCACCGTGTGTAAAGTACGCTCGATTGCAACGCCACTGAATGAACAATGTGGCGATGCGCCCCAACACGCTTGTGAAAGTGGCGGACTTTATGACGTGAACGACTTCTTCCGTGAGTACCGGTGAAACTCTGATGCCTTTTTGCTGCCTGATGGTGGCTGGTAGATGCAGTGATTTCCACGCTGTGCAAAAAGAGAATCTGACTTCGCTAGCGTTAGAGTTCAATACGTCAGCGGTAACCTCGCGCGCTTTTGCCAGAGGTATTTGTCCTCCAACTTCGCTAGTGTTGTGAGGCTTCTCTTGACACAGTAACTGCCTACACGAGACACGTGTCCGCATCAAGCGGACATAACCACCCACGACTTCTACGCGTGGAGTCTTCCGTGCTAAGACTTCTGCGAGACCGTTCGACTGTAGTGGTGTATTTTAACGTAGTTCCAGCTGCATAATGACTGTCT
>NW_021154135.1:0-2281 GCF_002837175.3 Physeter macrocephalus | reverse complement strand
GTACGTTACCCTGTGCATCGCAGGACTGCGCAAAAATACATTGAGAAGCACTGTGCACGTATGATGTATATAAGAACTCCATACCAGAAGCGCCACCGCTGTACAGCGCTCCTGCCTAATCCACTTTTGCCTACGCATGCTCAAGTGGTATCTGGCAACACAAATCGGTTTATTCCGCTGTGACGGATGTGCAACTGATGCGGACGCAGCAACGCCGCTTTACGGTAGAGAATGCTCCGCATCGCAAAGTGGACATCCGCAGATACAGCATCGGTTAACAGAAAAGGGATTACGTTACAGATGTACGTGTATGAACGTATAAAGAGCAAAAAAGCCGTACGTTACCCTGTGCATCGCAGGACTGCGCAAAAATACATTGAGAAGCACTGTGCACGTATGATGTATATAAGAACTCCATACCAGAAGCGCCACCGCTGTACAGCGCTCCTGCCTAATCCACTTTTGCCTACGCATGCTCAAGTGGTATCTGGCAACACAAATCGGTTTATTCCGCTGTGACGGATGTGCAACTGATGCGGACGCAGCAACGCCGCTTTACGGTAGAGAATGCTCCGCATCGCAAAGTGGACATCCGCAGATACAGCATCGGTTAACAGAAAAGGGATTACGTTACAGATGTACGTGTATGAACGTATAAAGAGCAAAAAAGCCGTACGTTACCCTGTGCATCGCAGGACTGCGCAAAAATACATTGAGAAGCACTGTGCACGTATGATGTATATAAGAACTCCATACCAGAAGCGCCACCGCTGTACAGCGCTCCTGCCTAATCCACTTTTGCCTACGCATGCTCAAGTGGTATCTGGCAACACAAATCGGTTTATTCCGCTGTGACGGATGTGCAACTGATGCGGACGCAGCAACGCCGCTTTACGGTAGAGAATGCTCCGCATCGCAAAGTGGACATCCGCAGATACAGCATCGGTTAACAGAAAAGGGATTACGTTACAGATGTACGTGTATGAACGTATAAAGAGCAAAAAAGCCGTACGTTACCCTGTGCATCGCAGGACTGCGCAAAAATACATTGAGAAGCACTGTGCACGTATGATGTATATAAGAACTCCATACCAGAAGCGCCACCGCTGTACAGCGCTCCTGCCTAATCCACTTTTGCCTACGCATGCTCAAGTGGTATCTGGCAACACAAATCGGTTTATTCCGCTGTGACGGATGTGCAACTGATGCGGACGCAGCAACGCCGCTTTACGGTAGAGAATGCTCCGCATCGCAAAGTGGACATCCGCAGATACAGCATCGGTTAACAGAAAAGGGATTACGTTACAGATGTACGTGTATGAACGTATAAAGAGCAAAAAAGCCGTACGTTACCCTGTGCATCGCAGGACTGCGCAAAAATACATTGAGAAGCACTGTGCACGTATGATGTATATAAGAACTCCATACCAGAAGCGCCACCGCTGTACAGCGCTCCTGCCTAATCCACTTTTGCCTACGCATGCTCAAGTGGTATCTGGCAACACAAATCGGTTTATTCCGCTGTGACGGATGTGCAACTGATGCGGACGCAGCAACGCCGCTTTACGGTAGAGAATGCTCCGCATCGCAAAGTGGACATCCGCAGATACAGCATCGGTTAACAGAAAAGGGATTACGTTACAGATGTACGTGTATGAACGTATAAAGAGCAAAAAAGCCGTACGTTACCCTGTGCATCGCAGGACTGCGCAAAAATACATTGAGAAGCACTGTGCACGTATGATGTATATAAGAACTCCATACCAGAAGCGCCACCGCTGTACAGCGCTCCTGCCTAATCCACTTTTGCCTACGCATGCTCAAGTGGTATCTGGCAACACAAATCGGTTTATTCCGCTGTGACGGATGTGCAACTGATGCGGACGCAGCAACGCCGCTTTACGGTAGAGAATGCTCCGCATCGCAAAGTGGACATCCGCAGATACAGCATCGGTTAACAGAAAAGGGATTACGTTACAGATGTACGTGTATGAACGTATAAAGAGCAAAAAAGCCGTACGTTACCCCACCTACGGACGTACCCTACCAAAGCGCAGGGTACAAGCGGCACCACGATCCTGTGTGTAATGCTGAAACTGCTCCATAAACAAAACCTGCGCGTGCAGGTAGTACACGGGGCCATACCCGTGCAAACTATCGCGCGGCATGCCCGACGCAGAGCTCCTTCCTACTCGATGAACGCAGGACGCGACTATAAATTTTACGCTATCCATCGTGCACACAGGCACCGCCGGCCACTTCTACGCTAACACGTATTCGT
>NW_021154134.1:1899-2281 GCF_002837175.3 Physeter macrocephalus | reverse complement strand
TATGCGTTCAGTTATTGACCTATCATTTATAGACAAGGGAGCACAGGAAGGCCGCCCGAGATTTGTAGCAGACCCCTGACGATACCGCTTTACTGCTGTTATTCGATGCGCAGTCATAGATTACCTCGAACCCACTCATCCTATGTCGTGCCGTGATGAGCCAACAGCTATGTAGACTAGCCCGAATCGCGAGTGTGGCTCTCCTGGCCGAGCACAAAACGGAACTGATAGAGAGCACGCATTTGAAGTGTTACGCTGGATGTAGGCCCCGCCAAGGGCAAACCTCTCTGAATCGAGCACTAGGAAAACGCGACCTGAAGAGTCGCCATGCGCTTACTTCTTTTCGACGTAATAAGGGCCGCCTAAGAGGGCGCCGTTTCTA
>NW_021154134.1:0-709 GCF_002837175.3 Physeter macrocephalus | reverse complement strand
GCTCTCGCGCCACGTTCAGAGTATCACTGTCGCCACTACGTCAGGATGACGTGCACGGATTGGAGCGCAGATGTCTTTTAGGCTATGCGCACAAGCAGCATTCACGAGAATGCTGTCCGCATCACGGACAACCAGGTAAGGTCCTTCACGCGTCATGAAGCCTTGCGATCCTTCCTAGCCAGCGTCACCACAATCTCCCGTCGTTCTCACTCAGTGGAAATATTTCGGCAGACCATTAACCGAAGGGCCACCCCTGTGCACGGTCACGGCTCCTCTTTCATCACGTAGACCATGACACCACTTGTGTTCCCATTTCTTCGTCTGCCCATTAGGAACGATCTCGTTGATGTTACTTGGGGAACTACTCGTAACACGGACTGAACGCGACAACAGCTACGCCGCGCCAATCCATGCTTCCCAACCTTATTCAACCGTTCCGCATTACTCTGCACGCGCAACGGGCTCCAGACAGGATTTGCCTGTTGCCCGGTCCTACTTTGGTTCACAACAGCAATCCAAGAAATAGCGCCGTTATTCGCACGTACCTCCTTGTCATTGTCACACCAGAGAAACCCAACGCATCTCCCTGTTCGTCTTGTAGTTGCAAAACAACAGCTGCTGCATCCGTGGGCGATACGACGGCGCCTGGGCAAAAGGCTAATATATCAGCAGGGGTCAGAGGCTGTGCGTCCTCCTAGCTGTACGTCTA
>NW_021154133.1:1918-2281 GCF_002837175.3 Physeter macrocephalus | reverse complement strand
ACAGTTCATTTTCCGCCTGCAGCAGTCCAGCAGCAAGCGTTTCACTCAGCGTGTGATTCTGCTGCAACAGGGGCAGCAGCTAAGCAGCCTCGAGGATGGACAGCCGATAGCAAGTTCTCTGCCGCGCTCCTTCTGCATCCCGCTGGAGGAGCGTGTTGCACCTCTGTCACGAAACAGGGGATGCACAGTTGAGCCGCATAAGCTTCAGCCGCAGCAGAAACCTCAGCGTGCACACCAGTATGTGCAAACGGCTCTTTCCCCGGTTCAGGACCAGCCTGGCGTGGCTTTAAGGCAGCAGCAGATGTCTCTGACGACGCAGCGGGACCAGTCAGAAGGCCAAACACGGCTGCAGCAGCGAGAGAA
>NW_021154133.1:0-771 GCF_002837175.3 Physeter macrocephalus | reverse complement strand
GCAACTGCAGGAGTAAACGATAAAGAGTGCCTGTGGGCAGAAGGAGATGGATGCGCAGCCGATTACAATGTATATAAAGGCAAACAGGATGATGTCGGACCCCGCGGTGCACGTAGTTCGTCTACCTCATCCAGAAAGGTAAAGGAGCGGTGCAGCGTTAGTCGTGAGAGCCGCAGATCTGCGAAAACCAGGACCAAAAGAGTAGGGCTTTGCTGCACGCAGCGTCATTCTTCCTGCTGCCGTTGCCGGAGACACCTTCGCAGAGCCAGCACCAGAGATGCTGTTGGAGCAAGCGCATCAGAATTAACAGCCGCACCGTCTACGAAATGTCGGCAAGACTCTGAGAAGCTTTCGGATAGTGCACAGCTGAGGAGGGCCTGCAGAGCGAGGAGAGGTTGTAGCAGAAGAAGAAGCCACCGGAGACATCACCGCCGCCACAAGCACACCAGTCATAGGACGCGCTCATATGAGATAAACGGAGGGAGAAGGAGCTGCTGCTGCAGCAGTCGCAAGGCCGCACGGAGCCGCCACCGTCGCCTCTACCGCGGCCTGATCCACATACTGCAACTTGCCGGTCGCCAGAAGCAGTCTACAGGCAGCGCGGCCTGCTTTGCTCCGCAGACTGATAGAAGTAGCGGTGTGTTTTCACGGCCACGCCAGCAAATCGTCACTCGAGAAGATATTGAGTACGGTGAGTGTTGTGCAGCCAAGGACAACCGGCTTACAGTCAGCAGCTCATTCGTTAGAACAAAGCAATTGACATCGGGACTG
>NW_021154132.1:1826-2281 GCF_002837175.3 Physeter macrocephalus | reverse complement strand
ACTGGCTGTTGTCGGAAAGGTGCCTCAGAGACTTCTTTAGACAGATCATGAGGAACGGTACGCATAGGGTACCTGTTTGACTCTGAATCAGTGTTAATCCGCGTCTTCACCAAACGTGACGTTGAGGCTCTGCCGTTTGTTGTGTTTCCACCGGGTGGCAGTATTTCCAGTTCGATAAAGTAATTACTGTACTGGTCCCGAAGGCATTGAAGCCTTTCTACAAATGCTTCTTCACTCTCCCTACTCCACCACCTGTTGATTTGACCTTCACCATCATACTGACTGCCTTTGCTATCGAAGGCATGGACGAGCTCATGGCCAATGTAAGCAGCAAGGCCTCCGTAGTTGAGGGCTTTAACTACCATTATTTCGGCTGCGGATGCTTCGCTGCTAGGTGTGAACATCATCGGCTTTTGAAGGAAAGCTGCGGTGATCAGGAATTCGTTGTGCTTTTC
>NW_021154132.1:0-363 GCF_002837175.3 Physeter macrocephalus | reverse complement strand
AGTGTAGATCCAGCAGCAGCAGGAGCAGTCTCAGTATGCGCAGCTCCCTTACAGACAGCACTCCTAAGTGCAGTAGAAGCAACACGAACGGGCACAAACCAACACGAACGCGGTAAACGCCATGAGCAGCAAGAACCGGGACACCAGTAGCAGCATCAGCAGCAGCACTCGACCCGGAAGCTACGTGCGTCACGGCACCAGCGGGCAAAAACACGCCACCACCTGTTGCAGATTAAGTCTTACAATTACCTGAAGCGCCAGTTGGAGATCCACCTGCAGCGACAACTAGAGAATCAACGGACTGGATGAGAGGGTCTGCTCCCGACGTTTCCACGTTCAGTGCCGCCAACCTATCTGCCTTTT
>NW_021154131.1:1669-2281 GCF_002837175.3 Physeter macrocephalus | reverse complement strand
AATATGCAAGATGCAAGGAATGGATGGATGGGAAAATCTACAACCACATTGACGCTCCAGGCATGTTCGAATAAAGTGTACGCTTACGGTCTGTCTTCAAACCTCTGTATAACACGCTCTCCAGCGACGTAGCCGCTGGTCGTATCCGTCTGGTGCAGCTGTTCAGCGGCGCAAGAGAGCCAGTGCAAAGTGGAACAGGGTACGTCATCGTGGGCCGCATATTTTTACTGAACACCTCGGAGGTGACTAACTGCATTTACGCGTTACGTCATAGAGAAGCGGTGATCTGAAGGAGTAGACACCGGCAGGTGCGCGATTCACCTTATCTGGGTTGCCATCACAAGGCCGTCGTCCCATGGGCAGGCGTTACACCTGACAAACCTTTAGTCCCCTTGATCGACCAGTCTGTAATTTATATATACATATAATGAACGCATGAGGGTATGATACCTTGTACACAGTTCTCAGCCATTCGCGACTTTTCTCTTTGTCAAGCGGAACCGTGATATTGACCATGCTTATGCGAAAATGGAACGTACGAAAGAAAACGGTTGTCCCCATTTCAAAGTCTTGCAAGGGAAGTTACCACGCAGTGATAGTTGCCGAATTCAA
>NW_021154131.1:0-180 GCF_002837175.3 Physeter macrocephalus | reverse complement strand
GGCCGGGGTCACTTTACATGTTGGAAACCTCAGAGGGGTACAAACAAACAAAGGGAATATCACTGTTGCTTAAAACGTATCAGAAGCGGCTACCGCAAGAGACGTCAAACGGGGACTTACGTGGACGTCGTGAACGTAAGGAATCACACTTTAGTCAGGAGCGCGATACGGCTGCTAAAC
>NW_021154130.1:1992-2281 GCF_002837175.3 Physeter macrocephalus | reverse complement strand
CCGTGTGAGACATCTATGAATCACCAAAATGGGTGTGTTTGGTCGACCGTGTTTATTAGTTTGTTACTGGGCAGTCCGCGTGTGGAAGTTTATAGGATGGGGCAAGTATGTGTACCTTCACACCATGTACGATGCCGTACGAAGAATGCCGCTGCTGTAGAGATGCCAACAAGTTACGCGCGGGCAACGCAGACAGAGACATAGGGCTGTCGGCTGAAGTTGTGATTGCATGAGTGGCTGATGAATCACGGAGGGACGGAAATGTCGCTGCTATTGTCTTTGTTCACAT
>NW_021154130.1:0-158 GCF_002837175.3 Physeter macrocephalus | reverse complement strand
CGAGACGCGGATTCGTACCAGGGAAAAAGGGTTTTGTCGCTAGGAGGGAAACTCAGACGAAAGCGGTACAGGAGTGCACGAGTTTGTGTGTGTATGTGCGACTTTACGGCAAGAGAGGGAAAACAAGTTGCCTCAGCATTTGGCGCGGCAGCACACAT
>NW_021154129.1:1934-2282 GCF_002837175.3 Physeter macrocephalus | reverse complement strand
ATCATGTTTCTCGCAGTAGCTAACAGTCAAAAGTATTTGCTAGCTTCCACTGGATTTATTCTGTTGTCACGTGCGACCAGACCACCTCATGGGCCTCACAACAGTTTGAAGCCAGTGTTTCAAATGAACACCTTTTGCATCTTGAAGCTGTGAACATCTGTCAACAGTAAAAATTGGCACTGATCACCTCCTTTGACTTTTCTGTATGACTATCCACGCACACCTGCCACGAAAAGAAGAAATTCAATATTTCTGGTGTCCGACCATCTTACAGAACGTCGTGAGGTCTCCTGCTTCTCTCTATGGGAGGATACAACGTAGTGAAGCTGCTACGTTGACTATGAGGGG
>NW_021154129.1:0-1295 GCF_002837175.3 Physeter macrocephalus | reverse complement strand
GCACCTCCTTATCATCGAGAAGAGGCGTGCCTTTCCACAGACGACAGCATATTTTGCGAGACATACGACGTGTTTGTCGTCTTTCCACTTTCCTTCCCATCTACGTGCCAGGAGACTTGTATTCGAGCGTGTTATTGACTTGTATCGAGAGCCGCCGCACAAACATACGTACGATGTGTAGTCGCTCTGCCCCCAGTTTTCAAGTCATGAACAAGTGAAAGACATTTCTATTAATGCCGGTCGGGGTTTACGCATGCGCCACGCCCACAATGCTGCAGGCCACTGAGCGTGAATACCTCACTGCACGTGCCTGAACTGAATCGGGGAAGTTAGTCTGCTTCGCTCTCCCTCCCCGCTGACTGATTAACCAGCTAAGATGCGGTTCTTGTTTCCACCTACTCAGCTTCTTCGTGAAGTGCGACTCGGCGGTGTGAGGCAGACCATGGACGGGTTTTTAGAAGTAGATAACCCACATGGATGGCTGTCAACTAGTGTAGCTTCCAACCCGGCCACATTTTGAAGTAGCATGTCTCACACACCCGGCACCGTGTACGTGCTTATGAAAACTGCACGCCCATTTTCCGGCTCGCCAGTATTCAGCTCCTGCTGGGGTTCTCCGAAGCCAGTTCTATTCATCCAGCCTGTGACAACGATTGTCAAATATATTTTGTGTTGGATACGGCACAAAAAATGGTCGTCGCATCACCCAATGCCCGCAAGCGTACGTCTCCAGTGGAGGCGGGAGCAGGTCATGTACGTCCAGTATTTGAAAGTCGAGGGACCCTCTGTTTTGCCGGAAAGCTGTCGCCGCCCTCCTTCAGTGACAAGACTTAAGTTACTTGTTCCTTGGGGGGAAAGAGAGCAGCCGCAAACAGCTTCGGACTTCTAGCTGGGAATTCGGGAAGGTATGGCCCTAGAATCGAGATTTCCAGTCTTTCCCAGCGGGGCCGTCTACAGTTTTGAGGCGGCGGCTAGGACGTGAATCGTGGAGGCAGTTCATCGCTTTGAAAAATGCCGGTATGCAAGCCTCAGTCATTCGGATCGGGTCGTCCGACAACCGGCGCGGAGGGGCCGTCGCTCCGTAGAGCGACCACAACCGAAGAATGCTTGCGCACGATTGTCGCCGGCCCCAAAGTCTGGTCGCACAGCGCGCAGATACTGCTAATGGTGCTGCCAGTTTTATCCGCTTTGCGTGCTCTGTTTCCTCCCTGCTTGGCTGCACAGTCCGAGAAAGTGGCATATGCACGTAGGACTGCTGCCACGGATTTTCTGTCCTACACTGGAATGCGATATGG
>NW_021154128.1:2020-2282 GCF_002837175.3 Physeter macrocephalus | reverse complement strand
ATGGCTGAGTAATATTCCATTGTATATATGTACCACATCTTCTTTATCCGTGCGTCTGTCAATGGGCATTTAGGTGGCTTTCATGACCTGGCTATTGTAAATAGTGCTGCAATGAATATTGGGGTGCATGTGTCTTTTTTTTTTTTTAACATCTTTATTTGAGTCTAATTGTTTTACAATAGTGTGTTAGTTTCTCCTTTACAACAAAGTGAATCAGTTATACATATACATATGTTCCCATATCTCTTCCCTCTTGCATCAC
>NW_021154128.1:0-712 GCF_002837175.3 Physeter macrocephalus | reverse complement strand
ATTTTGGAGGTTAATCCTTTGTCAGTTGCTTTGTTGGCAAATATTTTCTCCCATTCTGATGGCTGTCTTTTCATCTCATTTATGGTATCCTTTGCTGTGCAAAAGCTTTTAAGTTTCATTAGGTCCCATTTGTTTGTTTTTGTTTTTATTTCCATTTCTCTAGGAGGTGGGTCAAAAAGGATCTTGCTGTGATTTATGTCATAGAGTGTTCTGCCTGTGTTTTCCTCTAAAGGTTTTATAGTGTCCAGCCTTATATTTAGGTCTTTAATCCATTTTGAGTTTATTTTTGTGTATGGTGTTAGGAAGTGTTCTAATTTCATTCTTTTACATGTACCTGTCCAGTTTTCACAGCACCACTAACTGAGAGGCTGTCTTTCTTCCATTGTACATTTTTGCCTCTTTTATCAAAGATAAGGTGACCATATGTGCGTGGGTTTATCTCTGGGCTTTCTATCCTGTTCCCTTGAACTATATTTCTGTTTTTGTGCCAGTACCATATTGTCTTGATTACTATGGCTTTGTAGTATAGTCTGAAGTCAGGGAATCTGATTCCTCCAGCTACGTTTTTTCAATAGTTTTCTGCATAGATGTCTTTTTTCTCCATAGGTAGGTTTATTCCTAGGTATTTCATTCTTTTTTTTGCAATGGTAAATGAGAGCTTCTTTAATTTCTCTTTCAGATTTTTCATCCTTAGTGTATAGGAATGCAAGAG
>NW_021154124.1:2017-2282 GCF_002837175.3 Physeter macrocephalus | reverse complement strand
GTGACCCACTGTGAAACACAGGTCAAAAGATATAGAATATTTTCCCAAAGATAGCACTGTAGAAAATAGCTACATATATGTCATTAGAGGTATCCATACAAACTTGTGTAGATCCAGACTTCACGAAAAGTAGGTGCGCTTAGACAATATACTAGTTCACAAAACATTAGAAGAAGTTTGTCTTGAAGTGCACACACGGATACACTCCTACGTTTACTGGATGTGCACAGTTGCTGAAGCTGTGATTAAATCAGCACCTCTATTC
>NW_021154124.1:0-606 GCF_002837175.3 Physeter macrocephalus | reverse complement strand
CTGCCTACATGTCATCTAAGCTCCTTTCCTGAAGCGGGGCCTTCGTGCAGAACCTGCTGACTATATTAGTTTCGACGCCGTCGTAATCTCACGAAAATAGAGCAATCCACAAGTCGAAGCAAGCAAAGAGCGGATCCACCGTTGGCATCGTGCTCGAAAAATACACAACCCTTCCGTGCGATGGGTAATACACACCTAATCATACATACAAATAGAGAAGACAGAGACGTCTGCGTACGTCCGTAGCTCGCGTACACCGAAAAAATTCATCCGGTCGAAGTCGTGGAGACAGGTTACACATGTATATTGATGTATGTGCATGCAAGTGTATACGCACTGTGTTTGTGTAGGTCTCGATGTATATGTGTAGAGGAAGCTTCTTGTTTGGAAACCTCAGTGGGCTGTACCTACTTGTTCACGACAAAAGACCTCAAACAAATGTAGAGACGTCCATGTCTTCCCTTAAGGTAGATACACGACACACACCTATGCAGGCATATATACGTAGATATACACACGCACGTGTGTGCCTACCTGCATCCGACGATATACATATACGGTGATGTATCATAACACGTTCGAAACATAAGACTTCATCAAGAGAAG
>NW_021154123.1:1967-2282 GCF_002837175.3 Physeter macrocephalus | reverse complement strand
CAGCGTGGTTTGTGGTCGAGGTCCTGTGTTAAATTCTGTTTGGCCCCGGGGCCCCTCACATCGTCGGTGAAGTTCCTCGTATTCAATCCGCGTTCTCCTTCTAAACAAATCACGAGCTGCTCCTCCTTCTGAACACTGTCATACTCCTTTTTGTGCTTCCGCAAATTGGGCCTTCGCTCCTGAAATCCCCCAAGCTGCTGCGGACACTCTTCCCTCTCGCAGCCATCATGGTCACCTGTCTGCGCGTCTCTCCACTCCTGTAATTGTAACAAGTGATGTCCCTTAAAATTTCCACAAAACTGATCGTGGGGGTCT
>NW_021154123.1:0-756 GCF_002837175.3 Physeter macrocephalus | reverse complement strand
TTGGGGTAGTAGTTGTGGTGTCTGCTCCTCCACAAGTTTTGACGTCGTCCGCCCGGCAGTGTACGCTAGCTTTCCTCCTTGGTAGTGGGTGTCCTCCGGGTGGCTTGGTGAATCTCCGTTGGGAACAGCTGCTGAGTTGCCTACGGTGCACCTGCAGAGTCCAATGCAGCTGCTGCAAGCGCCCTGCGAGACGACGGGCTGCCGGAGAATGGTTTTCAGCGGAGCCTTGTTTTCATTGGAGACCAGAGTCTCTGCTCGTTCCTGCCAAATAGGGGGTGCCTGTGTCGTGCTAAGGTTCATTAAAGCGCGTCGCTTGGTGGTCACTAGCGGATACTGGAGATCTGCAGGCGTACGCACGATGGTTCTCGTGGCCGACTCCTGCCGCGTCACTTCGTGTTTTGCTTGATTGGAACTGCAAGTCTTGGACGGGAGGGAACACGTGTCAGCGGCCTCCGTTAGCTGCCTTTGTCGTTTCCTCATAAGCGTGTCTTTTCCCGTGGCTGAAGCCTGTGTGGCTATCGTTCGAATCCGAATCTGGTGCTCTTGCCTCCTCGCCATTCTTTGTACTGCGCGTGGTCCCGCAGTATTATTTGGACGACATTCCGAGGCCACATCCGCCTGTAGGGGGCTTTCATCGCAGCCGATGATGGTGCACGTTGCCGTACCACCTCCAGCTGTTGCTTCGCATCTCGAATTCTCCTGGGAAGTAGCTATTTCTCTTCCGACACCGGGTATTTGTACACCGGCCGACCTGTC
>NW_021154122.1:2076-2282 GCF_002837175.3 Physeter macrocephalus | reverse complement strand
CAGCTTGTGTCTGTTGATAATGTTTATGCTGGCTGCACCCGAAGATAAAAAACGATCTGGTCGCCGGTATGAATGCTAGTGGTCGGAAACGGGGGAGCGGTTGCTGCACTTTGCCGAGTGAAATTACGCACTGAAACCAGTAGAGCGCTATGACATCGAAACCGAAAAGATCTTTAAGTTCAGTAGGTCCTAGCCACCCGGGAGCA
>NW_021154122.1:0-382 GCF_002837175.3 Physeter macrocephalus | reverse complement strand
ATCTATATTTCCATCTACCAGCATTTATATGTCTATATCTAGACACATACAGATCCGTGTTTACCCCCGCACTCTGTTGTTGACACTGTGTGAGTGAAGGTTTTTGTGCCTCTCCGTCGGAGGCGAGCATCAACAGAAGGGGCCAGTGCGAAGGCTACCTGCAGATACATATCTCTGTATCTGTAGGTGCACGTACATCTCTACACTGCAAGTGCATACCTAATTTAGATGTGATTCGGATGCAGGAAGTCTACTGCTTGAACATCAGTGATCACGTAATAGATGTAGATGTACACATGTGGCATATTACATGTGTATACCACACATATGAATATCTATACAGATGTTTGTAAATGCACACTAACTTGCATGTCCAACTTTA
>NW_021154121.1:2024-2282 GCF_002837175.3 Physeter macrocephalus | reverse complement strand
AATTGGCAACTGCACTACTCGACTGTCGTGTCCTCATTTTCAAGCGAAAAGTGGAAGCCAGCTATCTTCGCGCCTTTGTATTACATCCGTTGGAAATTAACTTTAGCTCCTGTTTCTTAACCGACGTTACTTCTTATGGGCCATATGCTTGTGTCCACAACCATCTCGACACGCCACCCACTAACACATGTATGGGCAAACAAGTGAATACTCAGCAGCACGTACCAACATCAACGCGCGAGGAAGATTACATTGCAT
>NW_021154121.1:0-268 GCF_002837175.3 Physeter macrocephalus | reverse complement strand
TCACGGTTCCCCCTTTGACGCAAAGCTGCGTGCCTGCAAACACATCGATATGTACGTACGCGCGTTGTTATTAACAAATATACTCATATAAATAGAGAGAGAGAGAAAAAATATATGTATATATATGCATTGCAGGTACATAAGTCTACATGACATGCACAGCCTCCGTATCATTGTTTAAGCTCAGTTTCCCTCTCTTTTCTCTCATATATGGTCAAAGTACGTACTTATGCCTGAACCTGCGCGCTGATAAACGTACGGAAGAGCT
>NW_021154119.1:820-2282 GCF_002837175.3 Physeter macrocephalus | reverse complement strand
TTCTGATTCTCGACGTCTCCGCAAGAGTGAATACTTGGTTCCCTAATAGATAGTAATGCGAATATGCTATTTAAAATATAGTGATGTACACAAAATACTGAAGACGAATACTCATATTTCCACTTCTCATCACAGTGCTCCCGGCACGCTACCGCTGAAATCAGGATACCAACACCCGAACGGGAATTCCGGTTCCCACCGTAGTGGAATCGAATACATATGGACGATCCTAGGGTTTGGGCTTATTCCCGCTACGTCTTCGCGTACATGCAGACGTATGAATCTAGTGGAATCCCCAATACGATAGAAGTTAAACATTGTTTACTCGTTCTTCACTGAAGGTGGGAACGCGAGCGTATCAGTTTACGTGTATATATACCCGTATTCAATATCACTCGCCGCAACGGTATATTACCTACGGTATACGTGCTTGTTTAGTGCGGAGAGACACACGTCTATACACACGCCTGTGTTCGTCTTGGACGCCGAGATGCCATACGCAGCCGTCTATCTACATAGGTTAATTCAATTGACGTGGATCTGTGCTAGATATAAACACAACTATGTTTACACACGCGTAGCACGTCTCGATTGTATATACAGATATACATACTGCAGTTGAGGTGGAGCTGTACGAGACATAGGAACAACTCTGTGTAGATACGTGTATTACATTTTGGTTGTACGTACAAACATACGTATATATACACACTTCTGACAACTGTGCAATATTTTCTATCGCTAGATTCACGGTAATCTGTCGATATTTCGCATGCAGCTACAGAACACACGTGTGTACATGCACACGTCTCTAAATTCATACAGAGGAAAAGATATGTATAGGGCGTTAATTTAAAGATTGTGTTTGTATGTTCAGTCTATGTTAGCGTGTTATACGCCTGTATACAGAGACTCTTGACACACATCATGAATGCTGCGGGGACGTTGGTGTGGCTCGACTGCTTCGCGCTTGTCCTCAAACGAAATTTTCGTTGCCACGTCAAACAAACGCACGTCAAACAAACGAATGCCTTTTCCCTTCAGCAAGAGTAGTCGCTGTAGTTAAATGCCCAGAGCAGCTCGAGGTCTTCGTCCTGCTGCCAAAGTGCCGAGCAACCATGTGAAAATAGACAAAATAGCACCGTAGAGGTAGGCATTGGTTAGAAAGAGTTATGTCTCCAGACACTTGCACAGAAAGCAGCACCAGCATGCAATATATACGTACGTTGTGTATGTATGTACAAATGCATGTACATATACATATATATATATATATATATAGAGAGAGAGAGAGAGAGAGAGAGAGACATACACACTGATGTATCCATCTATAAATAAGCAGGTTCGTATGTACACCGAGTTTAAGCTAAACAACACAGTTCCCTGGCCTCTCCTGTTGGCGCCTTGCTGTGTCTGGTCCTCCACTCTACTTCTCATATTGCTGCTGTGCCGTGTGGTATAG
>NW_021154119.1:0-527 GCF_002837175.3 Physeter macrocephalus | reverse complement strand
CTCGCACGTCTGCTGCTCTTGCAGCTGCTGCAGCTGCTGCGTGTCTGGATGCTCACGCTGCTGGTTGCCCAGCGACTGCCGTAGCTACTGCTGCGACTTCAGTTCTCAATTTACTGCTGCTGTTGCGGGTGTTTGCTGGGGTGGCAACTCTGCTGCTTTACCTGTATCCTCTGCAGCAGCAGCAACCCTCTAGCTGCTGCTGCTGTTGTTTGTATGTCCTCTCCACTACCGTTGCTTCTTCCCTACGCCATCTGCGCCCCGGTACTGCTGTCTTCCCATACTGCCGGTGCATGGCTGAAGCTGCTCCGCTTCCACTGCTTCCCACTGCAGCATTTCTTCTTCATCAAGCTGCTGCTGATCTCTCTCCTGCTGGGGCTGCTGCTGCGTTTTTTCTTTCTCTACATTTTGCCATTGCCGTGACTCCCTCTCGTCGTGCTGCTGCTGTTGCGCGCTCTCACTCAGCAGCTGGTCTCGTGCTGCCTCTAGCAGCAGCCGCTGCTGTTGCTGCTCCTTCTCCCGGGCTTCCA
>NW_021154117.1:1547-2282 GCF_002837175.3 Physeter macrocephalus | reverse complement strand
AATCACATTTAGTGTGCCGTGCTTTACTCAGCACCGGATATAAACAAAAAAATAAATGTGCATATACGCATAGGTGAGTAGTGCGGTGGACCTCTGTCTTCAAACGTCTGACGTGTGTGACGTATGCATCTGTGTCGAGAAAAAATAAACGTTTAGAAAATACGCGTGCATACTGTGTTCTCGAAAGCCTGTGAATCTATCCTTGTATAAGCGTTATGTAGAATATTACGACATTCCCATGCTTAAACGTGTGGGTTGTTGATCTATGAGCGGTGACGAAAAACACGAGTACGTGCTTTTACAAAGTTCTGGTCCAGGTAAGAATGCTAAGACACCATCATCAAGGCATATCGGTACCGACGCGTAGAGCTAACAAGCACACATGGGTTCGTGTGAGTGTATCTCTATATCTGCTATCTCCGTATGCCCATAGCAAGGCCTAATCATCAAGCTGTGATGTAGTACGGTAGCATAGGATACCGCGTTAATTCCTGACGAGAATAGCAGATATCCAAAGATTTACTGCCAGCTCATCTGATATGCTATCGATGCGCCCGCATATGCCTATCCTACGAATATTATATCTCCACACCGAAGCTGTTCAGCAACGAAAACTTAGGCGCAACACAATCTTCCCCGCCGCGCAGCACACGCCACTGCATTCACTGCCGTGCCGCAGTGAATCTCCGCAGAGAAGTCCAAAAAGATTGGCAGAAAAGCAGCTGCTTGTGTGCA
>NW_021154117.1:0-240 GCF_002837175.3 Physeter macrocephalus | reverse complement strand
CGTCGTCGACGAAGGAAGTCTTCGGGTGTACCTACACCCCACCGCGCAACGGAGTCCGCAACGAGCTTCCTTTCCCTCGGAGTGCCAAGTGCCCCTGGTAGTTTTGGCACTTGAGGAAGGAAGTCTCCAGGTGTACGTACACCCCACCCACTCCCTGCACAACGTCTTGCGTCACGAACAACCAGCTTTCTTCTTCCCTCTGAAAGCCAAGTAACCCTCGTCATTCTACAGGTACGTGAG
>NW_021154116.1:0-2282 GCF_002837175.3 Physeter macrocephalus | reverse complement strand
GAGAAAGCCTGTGCACAGCAACAAAGACCCAATGCAGCCATAAATAAATAAACAAACAAATAAATAAATAAAAAGAAGGAAAGTGTATACTTTCTATAAGTCTATATATGAAAAACAGATTTTCAAGTAATTTAACCCTTCTTGTAGCCCAAATCTAATAGCATGTTGGAAGCTAGCCATCATGTGTAACAATGATCCTTGCAGATGTTTATCCAGAGTTCCATTTTGCCTGATTCCTTCCCCTGTCTGGCACCTTTTTCTCCCAAATACCTATTGCCAGGCCCCTCCATACTCCAGGACTCTGTGGGATCAGGAACGGTCACAGAGAGGGTGGAAGATTAGAATGGGATCAGTTTCAGGATGGGGTTGGTGCTGAGGGAGAACTGGGGCACTGGGGCAGGCCAGCTCTGGGTTGGGAAGGGAGAACTGGCCTGGAGTTCTGGGCAGTGAAGGGAGTTCGGCTCCAAAGCGAACGGCAGGAGGGATGCAAGGCAGGGGTCTGGTAAGGGAAAAGGGAGGGTAACGCAACCCAAGCCTTGCGGTGCAAGAGGACTTGCTGTGATTGCAGCAGGCATGCGCAGGAAAGGGTGGGTGTCCTGGGGCCTGCCGAGGGTACTCTTTCTCTCTTGAGAGGCTTCCGCCACGTGGTTCAGGAGCCACGCGCACTTAGGGACTCAGTGGCATGGAATGGAGATTCCGTTTAATGAACTCAAAACCGTGAAGAATCAGATCAACGCAGCAGAGTAACCACTGGAGGAGCACACCCGACCTTGTTTGCACATCTGATCTGCTTCCGGCAACCTCTGCTCTCATCCTTAGAGCTGACGCGCTCAAGCACCTTTCTGCCTCCGTCTCCAGTCTGTCGCTGGACACAGGTCCTGGGTCACAGCTCCTGGGTACTGAAGAAACCCAGAGGGGAAAATGTGTCTGTACTCGACCGTCTGAATCAGAACCACAGTGATTTCAGAAGAAAGAGCCACCTCCCTGGCCCTGGCTTTGAGAACTCCCCTTCTGGACCCGGCCATCTCAGATGCTGACCCTAATGGATGCTGAGGGCTGTTCATTCTAGGATTGCCATCAATCCCCTCCCCTGCAGATTTCATACCACTATTAAACACGAGGAACCACTAATGGCTTTCTCTCGGCCATATATTTCCTTCCACTCTGAGCTCCTTGGGAGTCGGTGTCGCAGGGTGTGGCCTTGGAGACAGATTGACATCTAGTGGAATTCCGGCTTCATTTTCTAGCTGTGAAGCCTGGAAAAGTTTCTTAATCTCTCTGAGCTTCAGTTTTTAAAAATTGACAATTTGAGAATATTAACAACTACCTCATTGGGTTATAGTGAGAATTAAATGAAATAATGTTCATGAAGGACCTGCTTGTGAGCCTGGCACGTTGTACAGACACGTGCTCATCTTTGTTCTCAGGTGCCTAGACCAAAAAAAAGTCAGGGTCAAGTTACCAAGTAAGAGGTAGATATGGCTAAAGGGTAGGTAACTGGTGGGGTTCCGTTCGACACAGTGCTGTAGTAAGTATTAAATGTAATAATTTGTAAAGTGCTTAACACAATGCCAAACTTGTAAGTAGTGTTTAATAAATGATAGCCATTATTATTCATGACACTTATAAATTGCCAAAGTTGGTTGGCCATGCCCTACATGTAGTTAGATATAGTACTTACTAAATCACAAAATTGATAGCAGAACTCAGCTCTGCTGGTTAGGGTAGAGTGAAAGCATCCTTGCCGTCACTCCCCAGTAGAAAAGCCTGGGACCACAGGTCTAGCTGCTTCCCTGAGGCAGGCCCACAGCCTCATCACGACCTGGGCATGCTGGGGTATGGTTTTCAGGCAGATTCTCCCTGCTTCCTGTTACTATTATAAGTATTCTGTGACCTAGTGGCAGTCTCTGGCTCCTGTCTCATCTGCCCTGAGTTGCCGTGACCCCTGACTCTGTGCAGAGGGTCTGGCTGGACATCCGATGCCCACTGGGTCAGCATTAAGTCTGGGTCTCAATCCAGTCCCCGAACTAGCTCCCCAGAGTTGCTTCCTGCTCCCTCAGCAGAGTCTGGACATTGAGATTTTGCCTCAATCCTAGCTGCTCCCCTCTGACCTCACCCTATGTGGGCACCACCTGTCTTCTTCAGCAGCTGGGAAAGCTCCCAGATGTGGTAGCAAATAAGTCTGCAGGGTTATTCCAGCCTCTTACTGGAGATCAGCATCCCAGCTCAGAAAGGCCTGGGCCCCAGATATATAGCAAAGACTCTGGACATCCTGCTTTTTC
>NW_021154115.1:0-2282 GCF_002837175.3 Physeter macrocephalus | reverse complement strand
AGTATAGAGAGGTGTTCTTGATGTATCTACGTACAACGTATGAAAATAAGGATGTGTACGTCAGCATACGTAAGTGGGGAATTCAGTGATAAGATATCGGAGTCCACATGCGTGAGGGATACGGATAGGTCGCATGTGTTATTCCTGTAAGGAACTGATGAGACGCAGAATTAACTGTAGCCCACCTCCCTGTGGAAACTGTCCCGCTATTCTAGTGAAACAGAAGATTATATTGAAGGACAAGGTGCCGAGTTACGAGGACCACACACCTACAATATCGCAACTGCTTCTAGGAATGTCATGCCTAGACTCACTGTCCCAAACGTATGGGAGAGACTTGGGTTTTCTTCGCCTTTGTCGTCGCGCTGGACTGAAGAGTAGTAAAGAGTAAAGCATACATATTTTTTATAAGCGTGCACCCCGGGGAATATACGCGGGTATCTTGCGGATGTTGTGCGTACGTATATATGTGTATATATGTGCATATATATATATATTTACTATTATACTATACTATTATATAGTATATATATATATGTATTAATGCCCAGAACAGTGCCCAGTTATTATATTAGGTGCTCAATAAATAATTGTTGAAGGAAAAAAGGACTAAAATTAATATATAAAAGAATACTGTTTTGGCAAATGTTGGTCTTTATATTCAGTTTTTCAAATGTGATTCCAATGTCCACAGAGTTGTCTTTCCCAGCACAGTATTTGCAAAACTGATAAGCATTCCTTTTGTGCGTTTAGTCACTGATAGAACATGTAGAGCTGAAAAAGCTAAGTATTGAGGACTTGATGTCTTCTATTAGAGAACATTTTCCAAGTTCAAATGTATTTATTAACATTCTAGGGACAGTAATTTGATTGTGAATTAAGCTCTGAATTTACTAACAGCTGTGTAACTCACATTTCTCTGTTTTTTATAAAGACATCATGGTTTCTTTAGATTCCTTGCCAATATTACGTTAGACAGTGGCAACTTCATCATCCTATGCTATCAGTAATTTATTCCTTTCCTTTATTTCCGTCTATGAGGAAAACTATTATATTTGCTTCTCGCCTCAAAGTAGACACAGCCGATGAACAGCCTCAAGTTGTACACAGAAGACGAGGGGCCCCTTTACAAGGCGCATGAAGCTCTATGCACACTCTTTACCTGTCCACTCAGAGAACATGTTGTGCGTGGGGCCCCTTCTCCGATTCCTGCTTACATTGACGTGCTACGTGCGCATCCTCCTTCTCGCCAGTATCAGTTTGTTCATGTAAAGTGGCTACAAGGAGGCAAATACAAACAGCAGCTGTGCGTGTGGCCACGCAGAAAGGTGTATTAAACATTATCAATATACTTCCGTAGCTCAATGTGCATGCCGACTAACAGAAGCGACACAGTGCAGGCAACCGGGTGGACTGGGGATCTGACTCACTCAGGTGGACGGGAGATAGTTATTTCGGTGTCCAGAAGTGACTTGGGTTTTGTCGCAGTATTTCTTCACGTAGTCGAAAATCATGATCCTCCAGTAGCATGGATACAATTGTAAATTTGGGGTGAGCTGGATTATAATTCGTGTTATTGTTCTACGTGCTGTGCACATTCCACAGCAGTACATTTTTACCGAAATTTTATAACGTATCCCGGGAAGCTTGTTGCTAACACATGCAATGATATTGTCGTGGTATCACAGTCATTATCTGCCTACATTGTGCGCATTTGTAGCGCTCGTTTCATTTCAACGACTGAGACCCATTTTCACACGACGTGCAACAGGACGAAAAGAGAAACTGAATGGAATATACTGGAATAATATGTTTAACATTGATGTGCGTAGTAGCTGGTACTCTGCATTAGTGGAAAAATATGGTGCTTGTTTCACCGACGTACAACCCGTCGCCGCATAAAGAAAAAGATACCGAATTCTATGCTTCGACATGTTTAACGTCCAAGCATTAGTAAGAGGGGATATAAAATTGTCAGAATCTTCTCGATCCGTGTACAGCCAGTCAAATGAATTTACGCGAAACCACAGTTTGTTCGTATATCCGAAAAAATGTAGGTGGGTAGGATGAAAAATGTTGAGTGATACCGGAAGAGGACAGAGGTGCCGACTTAACACGCGCAGACCCACGTCGCTTGTATACAGAGGGTTGGTATGGCAAAGAATTAGGCAGAAACTCGCCCACATGCACAACTTTCCTCAGAACACTCAGGTTATCCCATAGGTGGTATGCAGAAGCTAGTCATGATCACTCGTTTGTATATAGTGAAATAAAACACCATT
>NW_021154114.1:1986-2282 GCF_002837175.3 Physeter macrocephalus | reverse complement strand
CAACGAACATGCGACGTGCTGCTGTCCTGCTGCAATGCTGTGTCTTCTGATCACCCCTTTTCCATATTTGCATCACTGTACCAGATCGAGCAATCACTAATCCTCACAACCGTACATATGTGTCAGTAGTAGTAGCACTAGCACATCTAGCACTTGAATTTATTGCTCGAATGCCTCCAGTATTTGTAGCAGGTGCAACCGCAGCTTTTGAAATAATCCGCGCCGGCGGAGAGCCTGCAGAGTGCAACAGTAGCAGGAGGTGGCGCCGCCTCCTATTATCTTGCTACTGCTGCTGG
>NW_021154114.1:0-203 GCF_002837175.3 Physeter macrocephalus | reverse complement strand
CGGCTGTGTGAGCCATTCTTTTTTTCCTGTTTCTTTAACGATGCTGCGTGTACCACGTCCGCTAGTACTTATACGGTGCTCGTCCTGCTGCTTCTACAACTGGAGGCTGCTGCTTTCCTCCTCCGGTCGCCACCGGTTGCACGAAGACACTCCTCCTGGGGCTCCAGCGACCTCTTCCGGTGGTGCGACTGCGTCGGATAGCC
>NW_021154112.1:1507-2282 GCF_002837175.3 Physeter macrocephalus | reverse complement strand
TGGTCCTCTGGAGGGCAGCTGGTGACAGCTAATCACCACATCCGCAACTCAAGTGGCGGCTGTTCGTCTTCTCTCCTACCGTGTCTACGCGTCTCAAGTAAGTCGCCACACGCAACCCTGCCCCCAAAACAAGGTGAACAGTTTCCTTCATATCGTGGTGACGACGAGGATGACGACGATACGTGGTACGCCCCAGTGTTAACGCGGAGATATTCAGGCACTCCCCGCTTTCCACCTTGCACAGGATAGTACAGAAGGGCCCGCCAGGTCGTGGAGATCCCTACTCATTGCAAGCCTTCCTCCTGTAGAAGAGTAAGAGACCTCCACTGGTAGGTATTGTCGAAAGCTACCACATATTCATATGGACATTCTACGTGCTCCCTTTACTACCTCTCAAAACCACCAACGCGTTAAGGCAATGCAATGCAGTGCCCTCTTCAACGTAATACCCCGTCTTCAGGCCAGTTTACCGCGTGCATTTCAGATGACGTCCGTCGGAGATTTGTACGCCATTATACCTTCCACATGGTGTGGATGCTCACTGTTACGTCACCGACGACCCTTCCCACAGGGGGGAATATGCTGAACTTTGCACCGGGGCGAAGCAAGGGTCCTTCCAACCACCCCCCCCATTTAAGGTTAGTTACATAGCTCCTGCCTATGTAGTCCTAGGAAAACATCTACGTTGCCGGACTTGCTGTACCGTGAAGCCGTCGAGTGTCTGAGGAGGTGGAATGTGTGCATTTCACGCGCATCCACGGCAACACCCTTCCGC
>NW_021154112.1:0-766 GCF_002837175.3 Physeter macrocephalus | reverse complement strand
CAGTATACAGCGCTTTTCGGCAACCAGCTGCGATGCTGCACAACTGCAGTCTGTATTGTTTTCCCCTTCAGAGTCTTCTTCCACCACGAGTAAACCGCTATCGCGCTTCCAATTGAAGGTGTTGACAGCCGACAGACAAACAATTCTAAAACTCGCGGATCATCGATGCGTCGTAATCGTGTTTCGCACACGACCTCGCCCGTTAATTCTCCGGCCCGCCGTTTCCGAGGCTGTATTGGAGGCAAGTGTTCTACCCCAGATATTCGAACAGTTTGGAACAAGCCGCTCCAACTAACTCATTGTTGTCATTGCACTCTCTCCGGAGTACAGTACAGCGTGCCAAGCCGCCACTTCCGTACACGACCTGACTTTCTACCACCATGTTGCGGCGTCGCCGCTCGTTTTCATCACCACGGCAGCTTGCGCAGGGAGGGGATACGAATGAGGCTGAACCACTCACTATTGGGGTCGTAATAGGTGACGCATGGTAGTGGTTACCCGGGTCGCGCGCCAGCTGCTGGCTCGCAGTAGTTCCACCGCAGCCATCCGGACACACCATTTAAAAAATCGCAGCCCAAGAAAATGCCGGTTTTTATCTTCTTCTTCGGTGAAGCGCTTGTCCACAGCTGAAGGAGCCCACGTCCGCTTAACTATTCGTTTCTGTGTGTTCTGCACGTGCGGCAGCAGCTTCGTTTTTCCCCCACCAGCACCAGTACAGCACCGAGCCCCGGCGCACTCCCGCTGGCCACATGCCGGAAGCGGTTAC
>NW_021154111.1:2071-2282 GCF_002837175.3 Physeter macrocephalus | reverse complement strand
CGACATTACACCTAGGGGGCTTCCTTTGTCATCCGTCCCCTTCTACAGTCCTCGCGTCTTGTATTGGATTAATAGGGCAGCCTGCTGAAGTGTGCCGGCATTGCTGCTGACAGTCCGGTTGCTGTTGTCGCTGCACCGGGCGCCCCTGCTGGATGTTTTTGCTTAGTAAAGCAGTAGTACAAAAGTGTTCCGGTGTAAGACTGGACGACTC
>NW_021154111.1:0-1561 GCF_002837175.3 Physeter macrocephalus | reverse complement strand
TCCTCTTCCGAAAAAAAAAGCACTACGTTCTCCACGTGGTCCGTCGCGGAAAAATATCATCGTTGCTGGGGATGATGAGAGCAATCAGACAGCGTCTTTGTGGGAACAAGTCAACGGCAAAATTGTATATCTTCCGGTGGCCGTTGTTCCGCTGCTAATGGGAGGACGCTGCAGAGTTAGGCTGCTGCTCCCGCTCCTCGTTGATGGCGCCTTTCTTCTCTTACCCGTCTGCCACAGCAAGCACGATTAGCTGTGTTTCGCTCCCCAGTCGGTTTCCCCTGTATATCTGACGTTATTCGTCGCTTCCGCGTAGCGGGATGCATGCGTGTGATGCCGTCCTCCGCATATGGCCATGTACACACACACTCTTCCGTTCATCATCCCTCACCCTCCTTGTCCTTGCCGATCCGTAGTGCTTTCTTTTTAAGACAGTTGTATTAATCCTGGGAAGGTCCAGTTTGTATCTTGAGAAACCCTTTAGTCGCAGTGCATCAGAAGGAGGTTTCAGAGATTGCCACCAGAGGGGTACCAGGAAGTAGCCATTAACATCATATCTGAGTGATTTACTTCTTTCGTCCCCTTTGTTGTCCTTGCCTGTCTCAAGATTCTTCTGTCTTTTGAGCAACTGTATTTATCTTTCGAAGCTTTGGCATGTATCTGTATGAAGCAAAGAGCCGGTGAATTACAGTACAATAGATTTCCGTGATTGCCAGCAGGGGTAATATCAAGTAACCAGCAACATTACACCTGAATCATTTGCCCTCATTCCAGAACACTTGTATTCATCTTGCGAGGGTCCTTCACACAGTTATCTGCAGCGAGGGACCCGTCGATCGCAGTGCATTAGAGAAGACTTTTCACAGCTTGACAGCCGGAATACCAGTAAGTAGCGAGCAACATTATACCTGAAGTATATTTACGTCTCATCAGTATACACATACCTGAAGTAGGAGCCGAGACTCACTTCAATTCAGCGGCCGACCTTTGCTGGAGAGAGGGACATGTGTAGGTGCTAGGCGGCGCAGTTCAGTGAGTGGTACTCTTGCAGTACCTGTCGTGGGTAGCTCATTGGAGGGATCTGTATGTTTCTTCACGGTTTGTTATTGCTGTCATGGGTAGCACAGACTGACTAGATGTGTGCCGGACAATCTAGCCAACCACTGTCTTCACTGCGTGAAGCGTCGACGGTATTTTTTTGTCTTTGTCTCCACACGTGTCCAGATCGCAGCCGCATATTTGTGTGATGGCAGCGCTCTGCTGACTTTCCTTGTATAACGTTTCCCTGCTGTCGTAACAAGCACTTAGACTGTGCAAGTTGCTATTTTTTTCTAGTGAACGCGCATCTGCAGCTGTGGTGAAAGTCTTTACTTGTCCACTGACGAGAAAAGTTGCGGCAGTAGGCGCTGTTGCTTCGATGAACTTTTTTCGGGAGGGATCTACTCTTTGTGTGAGGCTTTGCACGCGCGTGAAAAAACATTTTTTGTTAGCAGCGTCGAACTACTTGACTGTCTTCGCAAGCCGTTGAGAGGCGCTGTGTCTCGTCTCCATGAAAAACATAAAA
>NW_021154110.1:0-2282 GCF_002837175.3 Physeter macrocephalus | reverse complement strand
GTGATGTGATTGAACGTGAATCAACTGGAAAATACTGCGAGGATTGGCTTTGTGCATCACGCGTGAGTTTTAGTCCGAGTGCACAAGGATGTACATCCGTATTCAAGTCTACAAGCGTTTTGGTCCAGTCGGTGGTGAGACATGAAACCGCTACATGCAGCTGCCGTTCGCAAGTGTTTCGGATCGGGACTTATTGAACGCTTCTTCACCAGCAGTTAACGAGGCGGGAATGGTTTTCTAACCCACTGAATGATCGAATTTGGTTTCCACCTGGAATTGTGACCGTGACATTGTCTGCAGCCTGCCTTTCGGAAGCAGCAGGTGGGGGATTTCAACACACAGAGGTGCCGATGTAACGTTGGGAAGCGGTGTCACTACAAAGTCGAGATGCCCGCAAACGCCTCGGAGCATGCGGTCGCTGATCATGATCATTTACTCGTCGCCCAAGTATGAGTGCATATTTTGTTAGGGCTGTTTTACAAAAGCAGTAGTGCAGCCGGAAACAGTACTAAGTATCTCCAGTGCAGGAAATGTATATCGTTTACAATGAATTCACAGTGGTATGCTACATACGTGACCAAATGAATCAGTCCAGTGTTGGGTATCACACCACAGAGAACTACAGCTCTTACTGAACAGCAACATGGAGCGTTTGTTGAAACCGCATTCGGCGCTTTAGAACCGCTATTTTATCTTGCCTCGCGCCGCGTTATAAGACGGGTAGAATCACTTCAAAACGGCTTCAAATACACGCATTTGCAGTGGTGGACACCAAAGAAAAGCCGTCACAAGTGTGGGGGAGCTTCCATGGAAAACGGCATACATTTTAAGACCGACGTTGACATAAAACCGGACCAGCAACTCTCAGGAGGTGCATATCTGTCACGTGTCCCAAACACGAAGGTTGTTCTCGTAAAAGGCAATCTGGACACACGTTTCCTCTGCCTCGCGAATACGTGCGAATATGATTCGCAGGAAGAGATGCCACATGCCACAACATCACAAGCAGGAAAAAATACAGGACCCGCCCAGGCAAAAGAGATGCCCTCCGATTTTTCATCACTTGTACACAAAAATATGTCTGTATGTTTACATATGGACATGACAAAGAGCCTCCCTGTTCCAAAATTGATGCGTGTTGTGCATTTGTGCGTGAGAAAATGCACGCCTCTCCCTTTTTTTCCCCTCATACGCACATACACACCCACACATACACAAAGCAGCAGCTCTGCCTGCCGGCGGAGAAAGCATGCAATCGTTGCTATGCAATATAGGGCAGCAACACGTGTGACACAGTGTCCTGATGCGCCGCAGCGCTGTTGTATAGAACGGCATTTTCTTCCAATTGCACGCCACGTAAGAGGTTCGCTTCTTAGTCTTTTTCTCACTCGTACGAGGACTTCAGGTGATACTAAGAGTACTGTAATAGTGACAGACAGTACAAGTAACAGTGCTTTTTGTAGAGTAGATTGGGATTCCTCGAAATATTATCACCGTCGCAATTTATGTTAGCGGGTAGAGAGTTGCAACAACACAGCAAGACGTCACCAGCGCCCGCCCAGGGAAGACGCCCAAGGAGGCAGCAGGAAGACGGGAAGACACATGCAGTCGGCAGCAGCATGCGCACAGGATATGGCGAAGAAAGCAGCACCAAAGCACAGATGCGGCCGAGGCGAAAAACAGGAAGAGAAGCAGAGATACCGCTAAAAAGACGACTACAGGGCGAATTAGCAAAAGACTGGAGAGAAAGCCACAGCACATACAACATCGTCACAATGGCAGAATACTCGGTGAACGGCACGCAGGTGCGATATTTATGGAGCTGGCTAGCCGAGACAAAGGAATGCACTGAAGGGTGCAGCGAAAGAAAGAGACGGATGTCGTAGCATCAGAAGTATCAGAGAAGGCGGAGAAATCGATAAGCAGCACACAAAAAAAGGAAGAGCACAAAGCAGCGCAGCAGCGAGAAACACTTTTTCTACTCAGAAAAAGAGCAAGGGCAGCAGCTGCAGCACCAAGCAATCAGCAGAGGGTTTAGAGAAAAAAACGCGACTGCTATACCGCAACGACAGAATGTGCCACAGTAATATGGCCACAGACAAGAGGGAGCAGCCGAACAGCGGATGCAGCGGTCCAACAGAAAAGAGAGAGACAGAGAGAAAGAAAGTTGTGGCATGCACGACAAAAAACATAAAAAAAAAACAACTTCAAAGGTCGCGTCATGCGTAGTCCGCGCGGACGTCACGATACTTCTGCGCGGTATCCCAGCAATGCTCCTGTGG
>NW_021154109.1:1944-2282 GCF_002837175.3 Physeter macrocephalus | reverse complement strand
GCACTAGTGAGGCTTGTGTTGCCGGCAAAAGCAAACACATTTCCCTTCTAGAAAACCGCCGCGTTTTCGGAAGTGCTGCACGCTCTTTTCCACGCTGTTGCACAGACGTGTGCAAGGCGAAAAAAAAACCAGCTGGGGGGGAATTTATTCGTGAAGGAGGAGCAGATGCGCCTCTGCAGTGACGTGGCAGCAACACTTCCTTTCGACAGGTGCCTCGCACAGAAACAAGAAGCAAAACAGGCACCCACCGCCCTTCAACTCTTCACGGAGGCAACAGCAGCAGCAGCACGGCCACTACTGCGGCTCGCATACACTCTGTGGAGGATATGTACTTCCAT
>NW_021154109.1:0-153 GCF_002837175.3 Physeter macrocephalus | reverse complement strand
CAAAAACTGACGTGTGTTCTTCGAAGAATTCGTCAGCAGCGCAGTTCCACAGGGACGTTGTGGAAGAGACCGACGGAGGACGAAAAAGTCACAGCAGCGCAACACAGAGAACACGGGCACGACTGGGCTATACATACACACACACACACACAC
>NW_021154108.1:2006-2282 GCF_002837175.3 Physeter macrocephalus | reverse complement strand
GTTTCGTACTGCTCCTCCAGCTGCGGGATCGGGTGCTGCTGCAGGTGCTGCATGTGCGGCAGGAGGAGGACAGGTGACTGCTTCCGCTGCTGGTGAAACATCTTCCGCGCCTCCAGCAGCTACTGAGCAGCAGCTCCCTGGGCGGAATCAACAGCTTGTAGAGCAAACAGTGACGTCGAGCAGTAGGGGAGACACTGCTGCTACTGCTGCATCACCTGCGCAAGACTTGTCGTTCTGGCAGAGAGACAGCTCTGTGCGCCCTGTTTCTGTTGCTGC
>NW_021154108.1:0-383 GCF_002837175.3 Physeter macrocephalus | reverse complement strand
CGCAGCAAAAAACGGGGACTTCCGACAGCTGGGCGACAGCTCGACACTCATAGACTCTCATTCACTTCCACGTCCCGTGTCTTCAGTCCGTTGTGGCCCCCTCTTCTGTTCTGCTGCTCCTCAGTGGGGCTTACATGGCAGCAGCAGCAGCGATGCCAGTAGTGGCAGTACTAGCAATGTAGGGTCGCCGCAGCAGCAGCCGTGGCAGCAGCAGCTGCAACAGCTGCTCAGCGTGGAACTGCCGACAAGGAACAGCGGCAGCAATGGCTTGCACGTGGGAGGAGGCAGCCCGTTTGCTTCTCATCCGTCTCAGTCAAATGTTCAGATTGGTGGCAGCCAAAGCCACAGCACAACCGGCGCCACCCACAGCAGCAGTTGTAGCT
>NW_021154107.1:1433-2282 GCF_002837175.3 Physeter macrocephalus | reverse complement strand
ACTCAGAAAAACGAAGTAGAAGGTCACCAACGTGGACCCACACCTAGACGAGAGCCACCACTTATACTAATAAAACAACACAGTAGCTAAGTTTCATTCTGGGCGAGCATGTGTTTTGGGTCATAATCCGCTGCTCCAAGAAAACAGCTTCTCCCGCTTTCCGGTGCTTCGACGCGGACGAAGATGGTTAGTCAAGAGGATTGACGCATTCGTCCACAGGATACGCATATACATTCGACTTGGATGGCGTCTCTTCTTGGCACACTGTGGTGTACAGTGCACACGGGTTTTGATATAGTGGTGACTACGGCCGTGATTAGTTTACCCGACCAATGAAAATAGACTGCGCGGCGCGGCAGCTGCTCGATAGACAGCCGTGCTGCACAGATCTGCGCGCAGACATAAATGAAGAAGCAGTGGATGAAGTGAAGTTGGCCGAAAACACACAAATTCGCCTGATATGGAAACATTATTTCCAGCAGTTGCGACCAAGTGCTCGCCGTTTCACCTGAAAGTGATAACGAAGTATCACCTTCGAAAGCAGAACCTCACTGCAAACGGACACAGGGTGTTGTGTACGCTGGCTCTACACACCGAGCTCACACTCGTGCAGACAGGCAACGTGCTCTGAGGTAATGCTTTTTTGTAAGGCAGTGAAGGAAAACATTCTTGAACAGTGTGGATGCTGAACTGAACGGAAGAGCAGCTCCACCGCAGACATGTAGCAGGATATCTGGAAATCAGAAATATTTGTCACCATAGGATCTGTGAGGAGCGGGTTTAGTATTTGTCACAAAGGTGACACGAGATTACGTATGTCCAACATGGAGTTTAGGCGGAAAAGTGCAC
>NW_021154107.1:0-226 GCF_002837175.3 Physeter macrocephalus | reverse complement strand
CTACATACCACAGACACCGGCCCAACAACAACCTACCGACGAAGTGCAAGGGGAGGTTCGGGAAGTTAAGGGAAGAAGGGATTCTGATAATTGCATCCATGTGCACTAAGAAAGACCAGCGTTGTCTGGTGGGTAGCCCTTCTTGCCTGTTTTATTACCAAACATTGAGTCTGCAGGCAACACACTTGTCTATGTTTCCGTCCACAATTGCGGAGATTTTCCGCGG
>NW_021154106.1:0-2283 GCF_002837175.3 Physeter macrocephalus | reverse complement strand
AAGTCAACAAAATCCAATACCACTTTGTTGCCAGCGTTGACGCTTGGAGCAGGAAGTCCGATTGCTATATGACGTGCGACGTGGTATGGGGCGCTGCTCTGCTGCGATCTCCGCTGGGAGAAGGTAGGGTTGCCAGCTTTTATCCTGCTTCTTCGCCTTCCACGACTCCGAATAGTACTTGCATGACTTTTCCTGTGGGGGCACGTCATTTCATCAGAGTGAGCATACGAATCAACATTTCATCTGTGTTCATGCTTCTTGGGTGTATGGCCAGCTCGTACGTCCCAGCAGACAGGAAAATGGTAGTTACTCCGTTAGGGCTGATCGCGCTGGCGGTGGTGGATGAGTAGTGACTACTTGCCAACCAATCTAGGCACTCTGAAATGAAAGAGCTGTCTTCTTGATGGTATCTGTTGGAATCAGATGATACTGTATGAACTTCCATTTGTAGTTGGGGACGATCTGCTGAGCGAGCCTATCTTATCCGTACACAATAGGACAAGGAAAGGACACGCGGTAGAACGGTGTTGTACCACCGTCCTGATCAACCTTTTTGGAGTTCCGAAGCGTTCCAATTTAGCAGCCGTGCTTATTATCGACCTACAAAGTGGGCACTGCGCAGTGGACACAAATCCCGCAGAGGGGGCAGCTACACAACTACAAACACAAAGGATGTGTTTATGCAAGGGGGAAGACAATGCTGTCTCGAATTTCTGTGCACGTTCAGAAAGGTCGTTGCTTTGCGCTAGCTTGCAATCGAACTTCTACTTATGCATGCCTTGTCGCGGATCCGTTTCTTGAATAATCTGGGTCTCCCATGACGTCGGTACGTCAACAGGCGCACCTGTGAGCGTCGAAGGTGGTCGCATTACAGGTCCGTTCCGTCCGTCAGGCTTCTCACAAACTTTTCATGTCGTGTCTCTTGCATTTAAGATTGGCCCTTCACCTGTCGCAAGGCGTTTCCTCTTTCCCATCTTCCATTGAACGGCAGTTCAGTGTTCCTAATCCAACCGGCAGGATCCTTCAATAATTTGAGCCCACGCCATCGTCCTCCCCATAGTGTGACAATGCTCATCTCCTCCACAAGCGCAAGGAAATAGAGGATCAGTGCGTTGTAAGCTGAGTCTAAAAGACGTGTGAGATGTCCTTATCGCGAACGTGTTTAGTATTTTGCAAGACGACGCAAGAGGGTAGCCGGGTGCAACGACGCTTTTTTCATATGGACGAGCAATCTGCAATTTGCAATCGTTGCTTCTCGCGTTCAAGACGTGCATATTTTTTAGTTTGCCGTCTTTTGGAAAGACGCCACAGCAGCGCGTCAGCGTGGAGCTCCGTTGCATATCACCTGCGGCTGCCGCAGTCAAATTTGCCATACTTGGTATCCGAGGCGACCATGTTTGAAATATTTCATGTGCCTTGGTGACTAAGCGAATGCTACACACTGTTACACAGCTTCGCTGCGGGCCTCAATGAAAATTTGAAGGCCAGTACTGTATGGAAAGAACAGTGCAGTACGCTTAGGTTATTTGAGCGACCACGCCGGTCAGATCAGAAGAATGGTACAGTGAAAATGAGCATCAATACTCAATGCAAAGGACAGTGCAGTACACCAAAGTTATTGAGCGGCCATGTCGGTCAGATCAGAAGTGTTAACCTCACGAGACAATCGTTAATACCTTTTTTGCCCCTGCGGGCGGGATAGGGCACTCATATGCACTGGAAACGCATCTTAACACCAAGCGGCGACAAAAATAACCCAAGTTAGTCAACTGAATCGTTTGCCGCGCAGGGGTTCTATCTGCTTCGCTGTGGCAACAGGGGTAGTGGATCACCCCCGGTCCTGCTGGGGCTTCTGTACACGTGAAAGTGTAGATCCTCTGAGGTTCACGTGTTTCCAGGGAAAACAAGGGGCTTCATTTCCACCAGCGTCAGACTTGTTAAGACCTCAAGAAGACGCGATAAGCTCACGCTTGTCGCCCGGTGGTGCCGTCGCATCTCCATCTCATTACAGTCTCTTATGCGGACGAATTGGGGGACGCTGTCGCGTCTGAGATACTATGAAAGCATTTCGGCAAAGCGGTACTAAGTAAGTAGCATGGACCGGTAAATTTACGACACTACATACAGAAGAATCTGCAGGCTAAAACAGTGTTTACAGGTATTCGGGTGTATCCACGTGGCAAGGGGTCACGGTAGTTTATGGCAAGGCACTAAATTTCTGGACAGCCGAGCACGTCGGGAACACTCAAATGGTATGCCCGTACGTATCTCCACGGTTTCGTC
>NW_021154105.1:0-2283 GCF_002837175.3 Physeter macrocephalus | reverse complement strand
AGGGAATAGGCAGGTAACGTCAGCAAGAAGCACATCTGTGGTCACCAGTGACAGGTGGTCACGTAGGCAGGTCTCTTCATCTCGCACTACCTGCACGTATTCATTTTCGTTTCGTGTGTGCGTTTTTGGAGAGCCCAAATCTTCAGGTGTCTCTGTGCATGGACATTGAGAGACTCATGCATATATATACATACACAAAAGTGTTTGTCTTCGAGACACGTAGAGGGAGATACAAGCTCTAATGCGGCTAAACAACTGGGAGACTATTGTTCGAACTGGGAAGAAGAAATCGTGTACCAGTGGAGGCTTTTCGAGAGGAGATAGCACGGCAAAGGCCCTTACCCAGATATACATGTCTACGAACGGGAGTCCACACACTCGAGACACCATTTCTTCACGCATGAGCAGACAAAAGAAGATGATTATGCTTCGACAGTTGTATCACCAGGCAGGGATTCAACAAGCTTCGACGCCCCACAACGTTAGGACTAAGGTATATTATATACTTGTGCAAGAAGTAACGTGGGAGTAGTGGTGCTGCTTCCACAGTGCCCCTATGTACCCGCATTTGTAGATGTATACGTCGCCGTATCCATGAGTCTCTCTATCTGTATAGATATATAGGTATATACACACACATGTACACGCGTAGGTGTGTACACACAGACACAAAGACAGGTGTATAATTTTATCGGTATATTTTCAGATCGCTAGATATGTATGTATATATATATATATATATATATATATATATATATATATACATATGCATCGGAAGACCAGCCGTATTGTAGCGTTAATCATTGCCACAAGTACACGAGAGGAGCCGGCATAGAAGAGACTTTAACAGCATATGCTTGAATATTCAACGTGGCCTACACTTCACTCTACCCGCCTTTCCGGTATGCAGTGTGAATAGACGAAGCTGTTTACTTTTCGATATGTGAAGGCGCTAACACGGCGGCTGTCCCTTGCAACTGCACAGATGTGGGAGGATAGCCCTGAGGAGAAACAGATACACACGCACCCAACACACACGTGTCTATAAACTTCCACCTATACCTATGCCTGTACAAAGAAAACATACATATCCCTAATAACATATACATATATATGTACATCTCTATATATGTATATATATATATGTATATGTGTAGGTAGGGAAGTAGATAGCCAGTGGACATCAGGATAACGAAGAGGCATAGTAAGAAGAGGCAAAAGTGCCTGTTGCACCGACGCCTGCAGAGCCCCGGGAAATTGCAAGCAGACGCAGTCTTACGTACGCCTCTGTGTGCGCACTGGTGGGTGTGGAGCTTTTCTCACTCGTATATCAGTGAAGAGGCAGTGCGTGTATCTGTGAGATTTGGTCGATAGCCCCCTACGCACAAACGCGTCTGAGACAGCAGAGAGGGCCAGCCACACCTGTGTGGACTTTAATCGCTACCGTCTGAAACAAACATACATTATACATATATATATATATATATAATATATATCCACAGCAGCAGCAGCCACATATATACGTAGAGAGACGCCCCTGAATATATATGCGAAAGTGAGCGGGTATGGCTGGGCGTTCACATATACATTCCTCCCGCCGTTTCACAAGTACACAGACCAATGCATTACCATCGGCACGCGTGAATATCTATATATATATATATATATATATCTGATTATGTATATGCAGCGGTGCATGCAGGCGTGTGGAGAGGCACTGCGGCAGAAGTCTGTGCAGGCTTCTGAGTGCTAGCTGCCTGCGAGGGGGATCAAAGGCTGCACTGCTGAAAGCGAAATCCTCGCGGGGGATTTGGCAGTGTTTTCCATTGTGTGCGTATACATATACAGAAGTATCTATTAAACGTACCTGCTTGTGTTTGACCCACTGCGCATCCGTATGCGTCTCTGTGCAGTTACATACAAATGTATGTATCAAACACGCGTGCGTCTGATTTACTCTGCACGTGAAGGGCATAAACTACGTGTAGCTCCTCAATGCTCTTCCGTCCGCGCCTGGCCGTACCTGCAGGTCGTCTCGGCCCTGCGTCCGCAGCAGCAACACGTATAAATGGAGCTGCTTCTCGTCTACGCGCGGGGATGGACGAGATTGGTTGATTCTATATTTGCCTTGGGTGCGCCTCATTGCCCATTCCTACGTATATACGTCTATGTACGTACGAAATATATGTGCGTACAAATATTTCTTGTGTGTCTCCGGTAGATGTATGTATGTCACACATGTACATATTTGGAGTAGACGTATGTATAAATATATATTTGCAT
>NW_021154103.1:930-2283 GCF_002837175.3 Physeter macrocephalus | reverse complement strand
TGTCAACACTGGTCGCCCTCTCACATTCCGGAAGTTCGCGTTTCTGCGTCAATTGCAGATCATATCGAGAAACGGCGCTTTCTTAAGGCCAGCACGAGTGCTGTTCTGCATGGTAGCCAGTCCTGCTAAAGCATTAGAAGAGGCAGTCTGTTTCACCTTTCAGATGTGTGGAGATATAACGAGAGCAGTGTTGGCTGGTGCGTGGTGCGCACAGCATCGTATTATGCGGCCAGCACCACACCACCAACTTCGACAGATATCGCGTGTGTTTCCATATGCATATAAGTAAAGAGCACAAAATATACGTGTTGGCGTTAGTACCTAGAGAAGGTGTCGCATAGGTATACACATGAGATCGTTCATCTGAAGCCGTAGTGCCGATCTACGTCTCTCTCTGTTCCTGTGCATCTACAAGTGCGTATAGTCCATATCTGTGCAAATATTTCTTATATTTTAGGATACGTCCACACCGAAGGAGCACACCGCACAGACGGCAACCATTCGGGTGTGAGCTTGCACATACAGTCAGAAGGGTTTTCTGGACGTATTCATGCGACAAGAGCGCGGCCGCAGCAGCTGCAGGACGCCTGCTGTGTGCATTGAGAGGGAACCCAGGACACTACCTCATCATCACCCCTTTCAAGACGAGAGAGACTCGAGAAGAGGAGCTGCTACTGTCAGGCTGTAGCCGCGCGACCCCATGACATCGCAGAAACACAAAGGCAGCATGAATAGCACGGCTGCAACCGCTGAAGCAGGAGGAGCCGCGGGGGCAGCGGGAGGAAGAAAAAGCCCCCAGTGCGATGCGTCCTCACCACTGCCTGTCTGGGAAATCGAAGCTCCTGCTGCCGTCTCCGGTGCAGCATCTGTTGCTGCAGCAGCGTCTTCAGTAACTGTGTCGTCTGCTGCTGGATATCCAGATGATGCGTCTGACACTCCAACGGCAGCGCCCCGCACCAGGCCTTCCACACGTACTGCTGCTGCCCCGGTTGGTGATACTGGTGGGGCTTCGGGTGCCATCAACGATGAGCAGCAATTGCTGGAGCAAGTGAAAGAGGACCTTCGCTCCTCGCGCCATTCGTGGACGCGGTGGGAAGAGACGTTGCCACCTTATTTAGATAATAACAGCTCTACACCAGTCGACCCTCACGCACTGCGTGAAATGATGCCTTTTCTTGAAGGTAAGTTGCAAAGCGCAGAAGAAGCCATGCCCTCTCCCTTCGAAGGTGCGGCGCTTCCTCTTTTCTTCCCTTCTTCTACGTCGAATACTGCGTTATGGACTGCGCGTAAATGTACTTATTGTTATGGGTACGCACAGTCTTGCACAGAGACATGTTTTTGGTCAACCGAAAT
>NW_021154103.1:0-302 GCF_002837175.3 Physeter macrocephalus | reverse complement strand
ACACACAGACACACACAGACACACACACACACACACCCGTACAGACACACACCCGTCTTTGCACACATGTGTACAAGTATATCAGTATATGAACACGTCTACCTCACGCGTGGCGGTGGAGAAGGAAAGACTGAGACGGACACATCCGGAGAGGCTGGCCAGAACCAGGGGCGCTGCAGAGAGTCACTCAGGTAATTTACACTAGTTGAGAGATTACCTTCGTGGTATGCACACACATACATTGTGTGTGTGGGTGTTTGTGTGTTCGTGTGTGTGTGTGTGTCGAGTCTAGGTCGCATCTT
>NW_021154101.1:2058-2283 GCF_002837175.3 Physeter macrocephalus | reverse complement strand
TTCCACCACGTAGGCAGCATCAACAGAAGCACGACGCCGCCTGCGACCCTCGCAAGCAACAAAAGCAACAGCAGCTAGAAAAAGGCACGCAGTATTCGTTACCATACACACGTAGGAATAATAGAACAGATGTATATATTTTCCTCATCATACACTGGTATAGACACAGGAGGCAGCGGCAGCGACACAACCTCTGTAGATGCTAGTACGTACTGCGTAGGACAA
>NW_021154101.1:0-219 GCF_002837175.3 Physeter macrocephalus | reverse complement strand
GCAAACCCTCCATGGTATTGCACTTTGTGCAAGGCGTGACTCTGCTAGCGATGTCGCCGTCACCTCCGCTACGGCTGTGAGTGCTACTACTCGTACTACTCGCTGACAAATTTGTGAAGATGTTTCCGCCGACCGGTGGCGGTCGGATTTTTGCACTACTGCTGGTGCTGCTGTGATGAGAACGGCTGTGGTGGTGAGGGGGTGGTTGCTTTTCTCCCC
>NW_021154100.1:2010-2283 GCF_002837175.3 Physeter macrocephalus | reverse complement strand
CGATCGACTTGGTTTTTTGCTGATTCAGGAGTCGTGCCACACAATCCCTTCTAGTTGTCCCTTATTTGAAACCACCAACAACGGCGAAGTAGATGTGTTGTTTTTCACGAGGTAGTCATTTTTACAGAGGCGACGTAGACTGCGGACCCAAGTTGTTTTCGACCAAAGCGACCAGGCAGAATCTTCTTTGAAGCCGAGCAAAGAGGCTACCCACACGCAGGCGATGCGGAGGAAAGGTCGGCTACACACTCCGTCAAGCCTCTGGGAGGAGAA
>NW_021154100.1:0-749 GCF_002837175.3 Physeter macrocephalus | reverse complement strand
ATAACGTGCAACGGGGAGGTGAAGGCTCGTGGTGTGTTGACCAAGCTTCGAGGACACACAGACAAAGGACTGATGAGGTCGGACGACGTAAAGCACACACACAAGGAGGAGGGAGGAAAAAGAAGAAAAGAGAGGGCGACACTGCTTACGTCAACGGAGACACAAAAGTGGGAACGGGAGGCGGGAGGAGTGTTATTTTGGCGTCTCCTTTCGGCAGCTGATGCAGCTGCAGCGAGTACGGCAGCAGGACTACTACTACGAGTCACAGCCGCTGCAACTGCAGCAACAGCAGCAGCAGCACGCGGAGCAGCAGGAGCAGCTGCTGCATCGTCAACAGCAGCAGCGGTCGTAGGAGCAGCAGCAGCAGCACGAGGGCCAGGGGCGAGCGGAGCACAGCTCCTGCGCTGCATCAGTAAACGGCGAAGAGTGATGATGATACAGCAGCGAACGGCTGCGATGATACTCGTGCGTTTATCGTCGAAAAAAACCTTTTTGACACTAACTCCAGAAGTAGCTAGGGGTAGTATCTTTATCTACTTTCAAACACGACCACTGGTGAGCGTTGAAAGAGGAAAGTTTGTCCTTTTCGATGAAAGACTGTAAGTGGGCGCTCTTGCATTGTTACCCCATTTACACAAAAAAGTATCATTTCTGTAGTTCAGTGCCCACTGCATGGGAACACACGTACTCGAGCACCTACTGAAAGAAATGGCATCGCAACATATACTGCAGTAGCTTCGATTGCGTCA
>NW_021154099.1:1651-2283 GCF_002837175.3 Physeter macrocephalus | reverse complement strand
AGCAGCAGCAGCAGATGCATCCTCTGCACGTTGCGGGAACTCTGCGGCATTGCCGTCTCGCTGCTGTCAGCAGCAGCACCACTGCTGCTCTCCTGTGGACTGCTACGTTGTGATAGAGGAGGACGAAGATGAAGAGGATGCCTTCCCGTGGAGTCTGCGGGTAGCAGCAGCAGCAGCGAGAGAACGACTACGCGCAGGGCAAGCAGCAGGAGCAGCAGCCGCCAGAGAACGTCCACGTGCAGGTGAAGCATCGGCAGTGGCCAAAGAGCGCCTGCATGCAGGTGAAGGAGCAGCAGCAGGAGCCAGAGCAGCAGCAGCAGCGCAGCACCCACCGAAGAGACGCAGAATTCCAAAGGTGTTCATCCCCCCACCTGACTTGCTGGAGGGGAATGAAGCAGAAGGTCGCAGCAGCCGCCCACAGGAAGAAACCTCTGCTTCTTCTTCTTCTTCTCAGCGTCTGGCTACCCGTGGTGGCTCTGTTGCCACAGAACGCCCTCCTGCTCTTAATAGTGGTGCTGCTGCTGTTGCTGCCTCTGAAGATCGCTCTATGGCTGCTGCAGAACGCAAGACTGCTGCTGCCACTGCTGCGCAGGTGCCTGCGGCTGCTGCCGACCGTTCGCCTGCTGCTGCTG
>NW_021154099.1:0-184 GCF_002837175.3 Physeter macrocephalus | reverse complement strand
CCGCCTGTTGCAGAATTCTGAATATGAAACATACTACGAGAAACATCCTGCGATGAAACCATAATTCATTATGTGGTAATGCAGCAGGCGTTCGCGGTGGTAAGAATACCTTTTCAGAGTCCGCGAACTACAGGCGCACACCTATGCGCATGCCTGCGTAGAGAGATGTGTATTATGTTGGCTT
>NW_021154097.1:2091-2283 GCF_002837175.3 Physeter macrocephalus | reverse complement strand
TGCCCCTCGTGCTGCGGTTTCCGTGGCACCTCATGTTGAGTGGTATCAGCTGGCATGACTCCTTTGCACTATCTCCTATGCAACCAGTCTCTGCTCTTTTATGTGCACAGTTGTAGACTCTGCCCCTCCTCTGCACGCAAGACGCCCTGGCTGTCTACGAATAGGATCTTAGCTTCTGGTCTCGTCACAAGC
>NW_021154097.1:0-987 GCF_002837175.3 Physeter macrocephalus | reverse complement strand
GCCTGTCCGGCAGCCACCTTCGCGGTACGCGCTCCCTTGTGAAAACTAGACTTTTTTTCTTGAGGTGCGGTTTGCTGTGTCTTTCGATTCAGAGCTTCCACATGCCCGGATGCAGCGTCGTGCTCGAAGCTGCTGCTCGTGCCAATACTTACACGGACCTGGATTTCGAGTGCGCGAGGTCGTTTCATAACCATCAACGAGGTAAGGAAGTAGGTGGGAATGATCAAGAAGATCATCCCTTATATCTTTGTCCTCACCGCGTAGCTCTGTATGTGTGCTTGTATGCGAAGACGTGTCGTTGCTCGTCGCGCAGAAAGACCTTACACGACACAACACTTCCATGCGCACACAGAGACGCATACTTACACCTACGCTTTTCCTCAACCATACGCTTCCTACACACATGCCTAGGCGCGCGCATGCAGATATACGTGTACCAAAACGTATGCTTAAGACTGCATTCGCGATAATAAAGTCAAGCTGACGTGCAGGTGCCAAAACGTGTAAAAAGATTCATGTGCTCCAGAGTGACCTCACTTATGCCAAAAGTGCCGAGGTTGAAGATACTCGAAAAGACTCTTATTTTGGTGTTCTTGAAAGCAATTAAACACGGGTGCGCACCCGCGTCATTCATGCAAACACGGCTGCTCAGGGCAACAACTGATAAGAAACGGTTCAAGCATATTTGCACTTGTGGAGACACATATAACTGCACTTCTTGCACATACGTATATCTAGTGTGTACAAACACAGGTGGACATGTACACAGATACATAGGCAGATAAATACGTACATGTGTATCCGATATACGCATATACGTGTATACGTTTACAAGCACATTTACGTGTATGTACCTGTAAAGATTCACAGACATGCGTGCGTGTCAATTTGTACGCAGTGGGCAGGTGAAGGCTTTGGGTAAGCACACGGTAAAATCCTTTCATGCCTGTGCGCCAGCAGACATGCAACACTATTACCTCTTCCTAC
>NW_021154096.1:1865-2283 GCF_002837175.3 Physeter macrocephalus | reverse complement strand
ATCTTTCTTTTTTGTGTAGGATTCCAGGAAAAAGGCCTGGGCTGCGGTCACAGCGGGCGGGGCCGCCAGGCCGGGCCGCCCCTCCAGGACCTCCGACGGGGCCCTGCGCTAATGGGGCCTCCTGTCCCGGCGCCCCCCTCCCTTCCGGAAGGCCTCGGGGCAGAGCGGTCCCACCCCCTGCGCCCAGAACGGAGCCCGCGTTTCCGCAGAGCTGGAGCTCCCAGCTCGGGGTCTCTTCCCTCCGCCGTCACGGAACTGCCCCGGAGCCCGAGAGAGTGCGGCCTCACTGAGGCTGCCGGCTCTGGAGGGGCCCCGGCGGCCGAAGCCGCGACAGTCGTGGGGACGGCGGGCCGGGTAAGTGGGCGCCGACCCTCCGCCTGGTCCGGTGCCCGGGCTGCCGCGCAAGACCCGTTTCTGA
>NW_021154096.1:0-296 GCF_002837175.3 Physeter macrocephalus | reverse complement strand
ACTCTTTTCTTCAGAGTTTTTCCTTTTCAGGATAGTGGTAGTGTTGTGGTAACTAATAATGCCAAGTTCTTTCTATTCATTTTCTGTTTCTACATAGTTAAAATGTTTTTATCAATCTAAAAGGATGGAAAATTGGAACAAAACATCTTTGTGGATAGCTGTTTTTCACAAAGGAAAATTATAAAGAAAACAGGCATTTCACTGAGTGTAGAGCACTAATACCCCTAGTGCCTCTAAATGCCAACTGAACAAAGGCACAAAGGCACTTAATAAATACTGAATCCTGCTCTCTCCAC
>NW_021154095.1:1787-2283 GCF_002837175.3 Physeter macrocephalus | reverse complement strand
GCTGAGCTCGCCTCCTGAGTCCTTGGGGAGGGGGCTGCCGGGGGTGGGGGGGATCCCGGGCAGCGGGTGAGGGACACCAGGAGAGGGGACAAGAGGCCAGAACCGACCCCCTACAGCCCTTGCTTGTGTCTTGCCGCCGGAGAGGGGTTGGGGGTGGACCGGACTCGAGCTGGGAGGCTGGACCTGGGAGGAGCTGGGCGGCCAAGCCCAGGGGTCCCCGGCGAGGAGGATGGCTGACGGGGTCCCTGGGACCACATGGGCACACCCAGCCTGGCAAACGAGTGGGCTGGAGCCTGGATGCTCCCCACCCACCAGGGTCTGTGGAAAGCCTCTCTTGCCTCAAGGACCCTGTAGGAATGAGACCCCCAGGGGCTGAGCGGAAGGAAGGGGACAGGCCAGCGGAGCAGCTGTTGTGAGGCCCTGGCTGGCTGACCCCTGGCCTGGTCCTCCGTCCGGAGAGGAGGCTCTGCTCCCAGGGGCCACCCTGCAGCCCCTC
>NW_021154095.1:0-445 GCF_002837175.3 Physeter macrocephalus | reverse complement strand
GTGATTCCCTGCTTGTCGACAAGATGCCCGAACTTGTATTTTTTCCTTTGGGTAAAGACAACTAACGGCTGTGAGATGGGTGGTCCCGGCCGCCCGGCCCTGTAAACGGGGAGATCCTTCCTGCTTGCCGGGCTGTGGGAGACATTTTAATTCCACCCCCGACGCCACCTTGGGGAAGGGCGAGGACTGGCATCCGTGAACGCGTGGATGCAGAGCGCACGGGGAAGCCGGCCCTGCCTCCTTCACGGCCAGCCTTCGCAGGGCTTCTGCCGGGCGGCCGGCACGGAAGAAGCGGAAAGGCTGGCTCACGAGCGCACACACAGCTTTTACTGTCTCGCGGCTCAAGCACCCTGGACGGGACGTCAACTCTCCAGACGCCCGACGGTCAACCAGAACCGCTCGGAGTCCCGCCGTCGACGCCAGCTCCCAGGCCCACCGGCCCTCC
>NW_021154094.1:1886-2283 GCF_002837175.3 Physeter macrocephalus | reverse complement strand
CCTGTTTGTATCGGTGCGACTGCGCAGCATTGAAGCTTCGATACGCACATGAGGCTGCCTTCCAGAGAAAAGCCGGAGCTGGGTACGCTACGAGATAAGGCGCCTGAAGTGTGTTTCTTTTTCTCAAGTGATGTGAACACAGATTAGTCGTGGAGGCACGGTTGACAGCACCCGCTCTCCGAGCAGAATTGAGTGTCTTGCTGTTGCGAGGATGTGGGCACCATATCTCTCCACTATCTTGAGAACACCGCAAACAAGGCACACAACGCCATCTGCGGGAGCGAACACCTGTACTTGGCCTTTCAAAGAGCGCACGAGGCTCCGCCAATTGCAAATTCTGTTGCAGTTTTGGACGCTCAAGCAGACAGCCATCTACAGGAGAGATGCATTTAGCCGA
>NW_021154094.1:0-229 GCF_002837175.3 Physeter macrocephalus | reverse complement strand
GTTCTAATATGCTCGCCACCGCACGCCACCAGGTGGTGTGATTCAGTGCTTGCGTCCTTATGTGTTCGGAGAGATTGCGTCTGACTTACTGGACACATGCGGAGTTGCTTGAATTTGGATGGTCTCAATCACACAAAGGGAATTCCCGTCTGTAACTGGGCGGAGAGACTGACCATAATCAATCCGAATAAGCGGACATATACGTATCCACGTACTGCACCATACGCAG
>NW_021154093.1:1771-2283 GCF_002837175.3 Physeter macrocephalus | reverse complement strand
CCATCAAAATTCAGCAGCAGCAGCATCTGGCCTTCTTGTCCAGTCGAGGCGTCAGCTCATCGCTCCTCGCAGGATATGAGAAAAGCCGCTACATCTGCTGGGGAGGAAGGAGAGCAGCAACTCGCTACCGCTGCCCACAAATGTATGCCTTAGGTATGTCTCGCCTCGCAGCAGCAAGGTCGCAGCAGCAAAAATAAAGAAAAAAAGAATGGCGATGGCCACACGTTCCTCGCGTCAAAGATACACCTGCGCTCAGACACCCACGTGGACGCTCGTGGGAAAACGGAGAGGAACAGAGAGAGAGAGAGACAGACACTCTCTGTGGAACAGAGACTGCGGCCGAGAGAGAGAGAGAGACAGAGAGAGAGAGACACATACACACGCACACAGACAAAGACAAGGGGAGCCAGAGAAATGGAAAAAATAGACGGAGAGACAGGCAGACACAGAAGGAGAGAGAAACACACAGAGAGAGAGAGACACACACACACAGAGACGGAGACAAGGGGAGC
>NW_021154093.1:0-207 GCF_002837175.3 Physeter macrocephalus | reverse complement strand
TGAAGAGATGCTGCGATGTCTCTGTGGGGTGTGCAGCCCTACTCTGCTGCTGGGCGGCGGGTCTTCATTTTGTTGCTGCTGGCGCAGCAGAGGGCTGGCTGCTCGTGCTGCAGCTGCTGCACCCCTCGCTTTTGTTGCTGCTGCTACTTCAGTGGGGCTCGCTGCAGCTGCAGGCTTGCTGCTGCGACGCTGCTTCTCAGCAGCTCG
>NW_021154092.1:1849-2283 GCF_002837175.3 Physeter macrocephalus | reverse complement strand
TCTTCAAGGAAATCGAAGTCGATTGAGTACAAAGTTTCGCTAAGTACACTGGTGCTATCTGCATGATCAGCTGTCGTTATTTTTGGAGTTGGCAGGAACTCACGTTTTCCGGTAATCGGGCTTTAACTAAGCATCGTCCACGGAGGCTGCATCTGCCTCTAAAGGTTCGTGGCAGACCACCAAATTTGCGTATATTTGGAATGCTGTTGGACGCGTGTCTCGGGAAATATGGGGAACAGAACTCAACGCCGTCCGTCGAGAGTATTTCGTAATATTATGATACTTTACTCAGGAACACATCAATGCCTGTGACGCAATCCACAAAGTGGCACAGCTCTCGCCTTCTTGCTTGAGTGTCCTTGTTGTTTAAGCCTCTTATTGCCCTGCTTTTTGGCGGAGTGGATTGCAAGAGATATTGCACTACGTCGGGGTCT
>NW_021154092.1:0-749 GCF_002837175.3 Physeter macrocephalus | reverse complement strand
TATATGTGTTTTGTGCTTTTCAGTACGGCGATCGCTACCGTCCACAGTCTGGCTTTCTCGCACCAGTGTGTGACGGAACGTTACCCCCACGTGATTCGCGTCGTTTGCGTTGATGTTTTGTGTCACGGGCGCCGCGCAAGAGTGTCTCTTACGAACGAAATGTTTTTCCTCTATGCCCGTGTATACGGCCAAGTAACCCTGGTACACGCACGGGTACAATCTTTATTCAGATAACCGACGGCATCGCAGCCATTTTCCATGGACCTGCTTCAGGTGCGGGAAATTTCTCACTTTCAAACTTTACTCGTCACAAGTTACGCATCTGCGTATGACCGAGCGATCGGGGTACTATTACGGTCGCTGTCCACGGGGTAACATCAAGACACTTTGACTCTATGCCTATGACCGAACGATGGGGGTACTGTTACAAACGCTGTCAACGAGGAATCAACAGTACCCACAGAACGCTGCTGCTCATCATTGGGTGGCACAGTGCTAGGCCCCTTCCCCAGCATAAACATCGAGTGGACCCCCTTATCGCCGCTTTCACGTCTAACTCAAGGTGTCAATGAAAGTTTTCCCTTAACAGGGCCAGAGGCCTCCTCAGGTCTCCGCTGGTTCGCTAGGAGATGGGGAGGGTAGAAACTTGAGTGTTAGTGCTGGTCTGGTATAGAACTCGTGAATATTTATTTCAGCGCCATGAGTTTCGCAGGCCGTAATGTGAAGGCAGCTACCGGAACTTTGCAGCG
>NW_021154091.1:1388-2283 GCF_002837175.3 Physeter macrocephalus | reverse complement strand
ATGTTAGAAATTACAGTAATACGCCACAATTTGTGAGCTGCAACTTCTCAACTTGGAGACTGGTGCTGCTTTCAGACCCTCCTTCACATAGTACTGCTATCATTTTTTTGACACTATAGGGTGAGTGCCCTCCAATGAGTGAATCTCCACCTGCAAAACAGACCGGCCACATTTGCATGGTTCCTCGTCCCTGTTTTCCCTGTCTTGCCGCTCTCCAACCTACAGCAACGAGAGACAAAGCTAGTAGCTTTCGTTCCATATCTTGCTTCCTTAGGTGCCTTTAGACCTCTCAGCGGATTGCGCTACTTTGAACCACCTACGTCCAGTTCGCCGCGCATGGAACAACGTTTGCATAACGCTGATCCTTACATACCTGCCTGAACCACGAATGGTACTTCTTTCAGTACAGCGGAAAACAACGTTGAGGTGCAGCAGACAAGTAAGGGGACAGCTGTAAACTCTTGCTTTATTGTGAGTGTCGCTGAAGACAGAAAAAAAGTGTCGCGTTCACGTAGCTCCTTTTCGCTCTAGACGCTGCGAGCATAAAGCATCCTTTATCGATCTCCGTTTGCAAAAGGCAGCACAAAGCTGTATGCCAGTTCAACGTGACAGCTTGGTTCCCAATCCATCCCTGTCCTTCCGCATTCCCGTTAACGACAGTAACAGGTGTAACCTCAAATATTCACAAACGCTACTCTTTACCCTTAGGCAGACTGGCGCGGGGACCACGACGAATCCACCGGGGCGGACCTCGTAGCCGTCCTGTGACTGTTCCTCCTGTTCATGTCCTTCTTTAGAGGTTACCACTACGTAAGAGGCATAAAGACCCATGGAAATAGTCGCGTTACTCCGAAACGCCTTTGGAACACCAACCACGCAGTATCTTTAACATATA
>NW_021154091.1:0-732 GCF_002837175.3 Physeter macrocephalus | reverse complement strand
ACAACCTTGTCGTTGTGACCGGGCACTACGCGCCAGAAGAGGGGAATCTACATCACTTCTAAACCTGACCATATATTTGACCCCGACAAAACATATCCGAGGCGTCGCACCCTGTGTGCATGGTTCCACGTACTTTGTAATCAATGTCACCCACCAGGATGCACCGTGGGGTCTCTCCTCTCAACATTCCTCAGCTAACCTAGACCCTGCTGTCGTTCCATTATTCTGCCGTGCAGCGTGTTGATGACGATGAGCACAAACCGTAGCTGACGACGCGTCGGATTGTCGCGAACGTCGTGAATTACCCCGCATTTCAAATTTTGCCAATCAGGCCAAGAGAGCGGTATCTCCATGAGGCGACGAAACGTAGTGATGGGCCAACATTAGTGACTTGCATCTTTTATAACTTGGAGGCCAACACTGCATTTCTACATTACTTCTCGTATATCCTCTGCATTCTCTAGTAACACGTGTGGCAAACACCCTGAGACGTGATGCTATATTTAAACGACGGAGCAGCAACTACACGGTCGAATGTCCTTCTGCCATCCGCTGTGTAGTCTTTCCTGTAGAGCAAATGGAGCATACAGCATTGCGTTTAAAGCGTAGCGTACTTGTAACTGTTCGACCGCCCACACATAGTAAACAGCCGTAAATGGCGTCAAACCCTTCGTCAGATATTCAGTAATGCTTGTAACATCAACGTTGGCCTAGTTGTTTGCAGGACACACA
>NW_021154090.1:2114-2283 GCF_002837175.3 Physeter macrocephalus | reverse complement strand
CTCCTGCGACGCTACCTTGTTCGATTCACCATCTCATAATCAGAGTTTTGACGTTAGACGAACGTTGTTGGGCATTAAATTTTGTTCCTCACGAGCAGCTGTAGTGTCTGTCGGTGTACCTCACTTCTCGCAAAGACCTGCACGGGGCTTTTACTTTCACGTTGCTGCG
>NW_021154090.1:0-177 GCF_002837175.3 Physeter macrocephalus | reverse complement strand
TGTTCCGCAGCAGATGCAGCAGCAGCAGCAGATGAGGTGTGCAGCAGGAAGCAGCCCCTGTGGAACTGCTACAGCTGTCGCGCAAGGGGGGATATGTAGCTCTGTGTGTATGTGTGTCAGGGCCGCCCGAGTGCGCGGGCTGCTGTGCAGCCACGTAGGATGGTATGCGGTGCTGCG
>NW_021154088.1:1994-2283 GCF_002837175.3 Physeter macrocephalus | reverse complement strand
TCCTGAGTACGTGGGCAACGGGATACGTAGGCCTGAATCAGTGTTGTCGGGGTATTGGTCAGGTGTGAAATAAGGGGAAGATGGCTCTTTTAACAGAGCGGGTTCCTCGTGCGTTGTTGGCCTGCAGCATGATACGATAGAAAAGACTCCTGATTTCGAAGTGGCGGCTTGATCAAGAGATTCATCCTTTTCCCGTCGTAAGCTGCAGATAGCTTCTATAGCATCTTCACCGTGCAGCGAAGGCAAGTTTGTCCATGTTTCCTTATTAATCGCTGCCCCCTTCCAACCA
>NW_021154088.1:0-1352 GCF_002837175.3 Physeter macrocephalus | reverse complement strand
CAGGGAGATGCACAAGTATAGCAGCAGTCCAGAGAGCTGGGAGCATCCAAATGCTGTTGGGGAAAGCGTGAAGCGACACGATACGCTCGACAGTGCGTCGGTGCCTTGAAAGCAACCAGCCTCTTGTTTTCATCGTGTTTAGGTTGTCGTTGCTGGAGAACTCGGAAGTGGAAGACTTGTTTGGAAGGTAGGGGCGACGCTGCTGCACGTGGCGAGGGTGGAGGCACTGCTCTGAGTGGGGGCCCCAGCCTCGCTCTTCGACGATGGAGTATTTTAAATAATACGGGTACCCTGTCGTGTTTCCCCAGCTCCTCCGGTCTCATGCGTTGGGGCAAGAAGACGGCGCATTCCCTTTTTTCTGTCGGTGTTTCCAGTGTGTGTAAAAACCGATCGGTTAGCTGTTCCGTACTTGCCACTTGCTGCACGCTTGTATCCTCGTCGTGGACTGCTCCGCCTTCTTCCGCCGAGGGTCGCACCTTTTCACCAATAAATTGCATCGCTGGGATTCTCTCGAATGTGGACATTTGTAAGAGGCCTTGCTGCTGGGTTACCGGCTGAGGAGTTTCAGGTCCGCCTTCACTAGCTCGCTCTGTAACCGCGGAGGGCTTGACACTGTCACCAGCGAAAAGTGTTGATGGAGCTCGCTCGACCGTCACAAATTCCCTCTTCAAGCTACGCTGTTGGGGTGCCGTCGGAGTTCCTCCGACCAGCAGTTGGTGACTTTCAGCTGTTAATTCAGGTCGCATCTCAGCGTTACTCGCGATCCCGCCCCCGGCGGATCCTGAACCACACCAGTCTCCACATGCCTTTATCAAATCAGTCATGCATCCTGCAGACTGGGCGAAATAGGAGCGAGAGATTTCAGTCATGGCAGGTCCCTGTGTGGTTGCATCTCCGCCCGTACCGCCGGGAGGTACGGGACTCGGAAGGCGCTGCATCACCGGTGAAAACGCATAACTTCTCGGTGGCTGCCTGTAGGATAGTTCTTGTACGTTTTGTGCACTTCCACATCCGCAATTCATAGCCGCGCAGCACGACGAAAAAGGATCTTCTGGTGTCGGGGACGCTACAGGCAGGTGAAACGACGAGGACCGTTCTCCCTCGTGATTCAAAGGAGGACCCTGAGAGTCGTGCTGTGCTACCGATGGCTCACAGTGAGGAGTTTCAGCTCTGGTGGACTGTGGAGAAGCCTGTGCAGTCCAACAGGTGTTTCCAGGACCTTCCTCCCAACGTGCAGCCTCTTGTTTTTGCTCAGGCGAGTGACCCTGTGCCTGACTTCCATCAACGCATGCGGCCGGGTGTGAAATTGACACGGGACCCAACGCCTTCAAAGATGCGAGGAAAGATGACAC
>NW_021154087.1:0-2283 GCF_002837175.3 Physeter macrocephalus | reverse complement strand
TCGTAGATAGTGGTGGGTATGTATGACCGAAGGGAGGTGCCGCTTAAGCTGCGTGTGCCTCTTCAAGCACCAGGAGCGAAGCTGTCCTGACAAACGCGCTGCAGGATGCACCGCGCTACAAGTTTATATCTTAGGTGTGCACTGCGAGACTGCAGTTGTTGAGCTGAAACGTAAAATGCCCAGTGGCCGCACAGTAGCGCAGATGAGTACAGCCGTCTTTCCGGTTAGTAGTCACTGTACGTCTGGCCGCTCAAGCGTGCGCTACTGACGCGCCTAAAGTATGTATTGCCTCCAACTGAGACGGTGCATGGTGGTCTCTTGAGGGATGGTATTTGCTAGGTGAAAGAGTGTGTAAACGAAGTACCTACGCATGTGCTAGGGCAGCTGCGGACGCACGCTTTTTGTGACTGTATGCAGTGGACCCGCTCGAATGTAGAGACGTGGTCACATGGTTGGAGGTTGACGCAAATAAAAATGTGAATACAGTAAGAGCTTTCATTCAGCTCTGTGAGCATCAGACAGAACTCAGCTGCAGCACACGCAAAGAATGACGCGTAGCTACACCTAGACGAGGGACGCCGCGTCCACGGTACCCTAGTATCACAAGCAAGGGCGACAAAGCGGGCTCTAGCTGGCGGTACAGCCCTGACTTTGCTGTCCTGCTCGGAACATTGTAGATGTGTGGAAACTGTTATGTACAGGGGTGTCATTTTAAGTGGCTACGTACAACCAGATATATCTCTAGTCGATCTCACCATGCCCGGGTTTGTCGGTGTTGAATTTGGATGACGCACCACATGCATGTATGGGTGCACATTACGTATAAGAATTTATTCATAGCACTCACAGATGCAGGATGTGCGCTACCGTTAGCGTCGGTCTGCATCCAGACCTTTCACAATTCCTCAACGCCATTTCTCCTGTGCGTATTCGGCATATGCTTGCAATGTGTACTGACTTTATAAGAAACCTCGGAGGCACTTGTACGACTGTGCCCCGCAAAAAACTGTCGAATGGCGAAAAAACTGCGGACTCCCGCAGGAAAAAATTTATACTTACGGAAGGATGTTACTGTAACCGGAAAGAAGTGAGGGCGCCTGTATACATGCTGATGTTGCCAGACACATAAATGAAGCAATGGAAAAGTCTGCCTACGTATGACACTAAGAAGGCCTACTTACGGCCGTGCAGCAGTACACGTGTGAAGCCCTACAACAGTGTAGAGGCGCGAGGCTAAGCTGGACAGATTCTCGATAGCGGTGCCTGCGGACAACTGGGCAGAGGATCTCACGGTCGCGGAAAAAGCACAACTAAAGCATTGCAACTGACAGGCTTGCCGTCGCTTGCTGCTTAGAAATTGTTTGTCCTGCCGCTCGTGTCTTCGCGACTTCACTGCGATGTATCAGAACCTACTAAGTACAGCAAGCCGGCGTAGGGAGCGCCCGAGCTTTTGAGGCCCCGCACTACACCCTCGCATGCCCATCTGTGAGCAGCATGTAAAGTGTGATAGAGTTCTAGTGCACGGATCTCCTTGTGCGCGTCTGTGCCACGGACACGTCTTGATGCACGGTTTTCCATACGAACGGACGCCTATAACTGGAAACGCAGAAACATACTTAGGTATTTATACCCGTGATGTTGCGCATTTTAAAGAGTACGCTTTATTTTAGCAGTTCTTCGCGTTAGTCACGAGGAGGAGCGTATACCTGCCTACTTTCTGACACGGGGCAAATGTTTGCACTCAGTTACGTGAGGACATCCGACGTGAATATGCACGTGACGAGTGCGGATGACACACAAAGTGTCGAAGCAACATAATTGCGCTTCAATGACTGACTAGTCCTGATTGCCACGAAGATTCACTTGTTTGATGCGTCTCGAGAACCGCACGGTTTCCACGGCGGGAACGAATGCCTTGTTTTTCAATTTCTCATCAAAGAAAGCATCCGTATATAATATTGCGCTTGGAGGTGTACACACTGTATGCGCATTGCTTGTGTACACTGGAGGTAACTGATTATAAGCACGTAATCCGTTTGCTGCTGGAAAAAAACGCGGATTCATAACACTGCCCAGGCATAGATGTGTCAAACTTCAAAACGCTTACATAATTAGCTCTCTCTGCATCCCACTACCCCTCGTGTCTGCAGGTGGTGGTTTGAGCTAATATGTTGCTCGTGTCGCCTGTTGGGTGTTACTGTAAATCCCCTGTGCAATCGCAGCCGGGTCTCCATAAGGACGTCTTCACTTCTGTATCCAACAACACTAGTACTCGTGCCACAA
>NW_021154085.1:1558-2283 GCF_002837175.3 Physeter macrocephalus | reverse complement strand
AGTTTCACCTTGGTGTCACGCAGTATGTTTCAAGCGAAACAGGTGATTGAATTCAGCCCGTTACCAACGGGAACCCTGCGGATGTGAATGTATTTGGCCTGTTACTTACGGGGACCTGACGAATTTTGGGCACCTACCGCAGCACCGCTGAAGACGCTAATGACAGTTACTATTTAGGGAGGCCGGTTGACTGGTGAAGTGCGCGTATGTGGTGTAATCGGGCTTGTCTTCCGCAAAGTGATTATCAAGAGAGCATAGAAGTGATTAGTGTACGGCGATCGTAGCTAGTACAATAGCGTTGTATGAGTCAATTAGCATTAGTCGGATTCTATCGATCCTGAAGGCTTAAGACTTCCACGTGACTGGTCCTCGTAGTATTCGTGACATCTACCAGAATAATCGGTGATGCACGTGTCGTAGAGATGCGAGTTGAAGTATCAGTAACTGTCTTCTTACACTAGCAGCACTACCAGTACGTCACGTCATGTGGTTGTGTAACGATTGTTAGTGTGACAATGACCATTCACCAACAGCGCAACCTCCCTTCACCGATGTAAAAATCACCAGGGTCGTTCTCCGGTGTAGCTGCGTACAAACAATGCTGGTAGCGCGTTAGTTCCCTCGGTCCCTAGTAGCTCTCGTAGTCATGAAAATTCAAGCATCGTCGACGTACATGTGGAAGTACCGACAGTATATGTTGAGGAAGTGGGGTGTCAGTCGAGGTA
>NW_021154085.1:409-891 GCF_002837175.3 Physeter macrocephalus | reverse complement strand
TATATATATATATATATATATGCATTCTTGACAACGTCCAACATGACTTGAATGGGCGTACTCAAGTACACAGCCCGAAAAGCGTATCAACTTCCCTTCTAAAACAGAAGTGACACCGCTACAGAAAGGCCGTGGTGGCGCGTGAGCAGCAGGCGAGTCACCCCCGAAGGGCTCCACGGTGTTAAACTGGGCATCATAATAATTATTTGCAAGAGATGCAGAAGCGCAAAATACACATGCAGAGTGTGTAAATCCGCAAGTGTTCATATACACCGTACCTGCGGGTCTCCATAAGCAAGCGAGGATATATATACAGAATGAAAGGAACCTCCGCATGCGAATATTTAGTACTATGTAGGGTTGCATGGCTGACCACTTCTTTTTGCATGCGCAGAAAGAGAAGCGTCGCTTGCTCCTCAAGAAATGACGGACTGGTCAGAGTTCTGTGAAACTCCCCCTCGGGAAAAAGAGGGTATTTTCCT
>NW_021154085.1:0-329 GCF_002837175.3 Physeter macrocephalus | reverse complement strand
CCCAGCAGGATACAACAAAACACTGAAACTGCACATGTTGATCCAAAACGACTACCAAGTGAACAACACGTGCACGTGTGTGGTTATTAGCACGAAGACGGACGCACGGATTTGAATTTTGATGTAATTGTATGTCTCTGTGCGTACCTGTCAAGAGCTACTTACCCACATTTGTGTGTGTGTATGTGTGTATGTGTGTGTCTGTGTGTGTGCGTCTGTTTTTACCAAACGTAGTTTGTGTCTCGAGGTCAAAGCGCGCTGTTGAAGAAGCCTGGGACGCCAAGGAGGTATACACAAAACCTGCCATTTTGTCCACTTTTAGAAAAATA
>NW_021154084.1:1957-2283 GCF_002837175.3 Physeter macrocephalus | reverse complement strand
GTACTGATTCTACGACATTGAACGGTCCCCGCTTCCGGTAGAACCTAACAGTTGGTTTACTCTATGAAATAGGTTAACAACGAATCTGATTTTCCGCTGCCAGCCTCTTAGTGGACAGATGAATACAGTGTCACATGCGGGTACGCACTGCCTTCAAGTGTGGGTGTTGCGGTGCACACTGGTCTCTTCCTTTATGTGGTGCTTAACTTGTTTTTAGTCACGGGATACACGCAACTCGGACTTCCGCAGTCAGTATAAATAGCTCACTGCGTGAACGATGCTCGGGGGACTTCGAACTCTCCAAATTACAGGACTTCAGCGCTGTA
>NW_021154084.1:0-757 GCF_002837175.3 Physeter macrocephalus | reverse complement strand
GGCGTACCTAACCTCCCTCTCTCCCGGGTAGGCCGTCTTGGCATTATCGACTGGCTTGCTGGCTCGTTTGATATTATCGCTAACCGTTCCTCTTCTCTACATATTTATGAGATTTCTCCGTGTACCTACGTACAAAAGGCATACGGACAAAAAAGGCATTCTATGCTAATATATCCCGGGGAGAGAGAGGCACCTTACAGGATACCGTTAGATGCAACACGATGTTAATCAATGGATATAGAGGCATTATGAACGCAGCACTGTGAAGTACTGTGTTTGCGCTTTCCGTCTAAATCCTTTGACCTTGTCGATACATACATAGACTGCTTCTCTGAACTGTGTGTCTGCCGATGGACTCGTCAAAGTGTCAAAATGTAGCTGTGAATTCGTACACAAATAAATACAAGCAACATACGTAGACAGCATTGATAAAGATAGATGGAACCAGAGATAGATAAAGAGATACGTGGATCTAATTAGCTACGTGACCACATGGGGAAAAACAGCTACATAGTTATAAATCAGGATGCTTTATTTACAGAGAGAATGACACGAAGCGGGAAATATAGTGAATATTTATATATACGTGCACACTGCCAACAGCGTACACGGAGACGACGACGTAAATAACTTACGCCGGGGCTTCTTTAGGAGTGCCTATGCAGATGCAGCAGAGGGGCACAAAAAATGAGATCACACATGGTTAAGCACTGGTAAATTAAATGATGGACACGTAGAGAATCAGATCACATGATAT
>NW_021154083.1:813-2284 GCF_002837175.3 Physeter macrocephalus | reverse complement strand
CACGACGAGCTACGCAAGGTGGAGCGGTTGAAAAGAAGTTCAGACCTCTCAGGTGCACGCACACAACACAGCTAACGCTACGCAAAAGAAAGAGGATGATGCTCTCTTCGATTGCAAAGCAGCTGAGGAGAGAATTAAATAGATGAAGCGTGAGTTTTTGCGAAGAAGGGCTTCGACACTTCGGAATAGCAGTGACTCGTGGCAGTTTTTCCGTCACGTTCACGGCCCTGGTGGGCTGGACACCTGCTGCAGTTGCTCCAATGCTGCCTGGGAGGGAGATTCCTGCTTCGTCTTCCATAGCGAGGGGGACACGAAATTTCTCGTGCCTTGCCACGAGTTTCCCTCTCTCGTGTCACTCCCCTGGTTGCTGTCTTTCATATTTTCGATCCTTCGTCTCCTCCATCGATATTAGTCCTCCTGCGGGAAATAGTGTGACCCAGCACTTCGGAGAGTATTGGGCTTTTTCATTGGTAAAGAAAATTTTCGTTGTCACTATATATGCAGTGCTCTTCTATGACGTGAGCTCCCCAGCCACACTTACTGTCCTACGCCTACCACTTTTCCGACAGGTCTTACTCGCATGACACTGCTCTGCCTCTCCTGTGGTATATATACATGGCATTTCTCTCTTGTCTCTTCGCGGTATCTTGGGGCTCCTCTAGTCAGGTCCTCGGGTAGACAGACTGTTGATTACTTTCCTGTTGTACTTTTGGTGGTGAAGTCTTGAGAAGAACCGGAGACTTCTTGGATTTGCCTTTTGAAGCCACACGGAGGAAAAAAGGGGTTTTTGGGAATGCATTCGGGACCGACGAAGCAGATGCGTTGTGCGCGCGCTGGTTGAACGTTTTCGGAAAGCCCTCGCTGCGGGAGCTTCGTTGGCGTAACAGCTCACTGCTTTCCTTCTGACAAGGACGTTCGTTCTCAGCCACACAGAGAAATGGAAAGTAGACCACCTTCAGCAGAAGTCCACATATACGTACACATATACACGCAGCATGTGACGGGGGAAAGCCACTGTAGTTTACGTACGCCTGGATTGAGTTGGATCTACGGAAATATATGTATACGCACGTGTATGGAAGTACGTATACATTTGTGACGCGACGAAGGACACACGCAAGAGAAGGGGCTGCACACAATTCTAGTGTGCCTATCCGAATCCCGTGACGTTAGAATACGACGTTTGCTGTGCATACACTCCACGATCCGGGTACACCCACGGCATCAGGTGTGCGTACACCCCACCACATGAGGCGGATACACACTCCACGACTTGTGGTGGATGTAAATATCACCGCTTGAGGTGCGAAGCGGTGTCCCTCGTCAATCGAGCCACCCCTCCTGATACAGCAGCGGGTTTTCTCCGTTTGGGCCTCCTTCCGTCCTTCAGCAAGTTGTTGTCGTCTGGCTCAATCTGACTGAACTGCCGACTAAACGTAGCAAAGGTCATCTTCCCTGCTTCTCTTGTATC
>NW_021154083.1:0-725 GCF_002837175.3 Physeter macrocephalus | reverse complement strand
CAACGGGGCGCTACCGCGCAAAGGCGACAGCAACTGCGCCTCTATGCGCCTGAGATTGCTGATTACACGCAGGTGTAAATGTACAAATATCTGTGTGCACGTTTGTGGATGGAAACAGAGGACGTATTAGCATGCATCAGTATGCCACTACCTAGAAGTAATATATCATTGAAATCTGTAGGAGGTTCCTACTCCAGAACATGTATACGCATAATTATAAAGACATACGACGCTGAATCGATAGAGCCACCCAGCGCACGCGTGTGCTACGCAGGGGGTGTAATATTTGAAGGTAGGGAAGCATGCTGTGCCTGTTTGTAATATCTGCCAGTACTGCAAGTAGGAGGCATGACGTAATTGTGCGCAGCCGTAGCTACTCGGTACAAAGCCTACAGCTACGTGACAGGCAGTCACAAGCAGGTACGGCGTTACCAGCTCCTGCACAAGTAAGTGATTCATTAACACTAACAAGAAGATGGGTCGACGCTTTGAAGTACCGATCAACTTCGAGTGGAAAGTCAAACATGGATGTATGTACAAGTGTATTCGCGCACCCACGAACCAAAAGTCTGCACACCATTCGCAAGAGCGCCGCGTCTGAAAGTGCACGTTGCCTTCACGTGAGAAGTGTGCTGCGGTGCGGGGAATTTAACGAGGTTTCACGAGCTGTTGCTGCTGTTCACATGCTGCAGCAACATTTTGCCTATCTGGTGAAAGTGAGCAAC
>NW_021154082.1:2004-2284 GCF_002837175.3 Physeter macrocephalus | reverse complement strand
TCACCAAAAAAAAAGCTGCCATGCGTGTGCAGACTTGTGCGCACGCTGACCTCGTGTGGAAAATAGCAAGATGAAGGACGTCCGCGAGTCACCCCCCACCTCACGTATTCTTTCTAGCTTTGTGATGCCAGTGTGTACGCAGGAGACGTAAACACCGTATCTACCAGCGTATGTGCCTGTCTATCGATTCGCCTGCACGTGTGGATGTGTACGACTCGTTGTCCTGCTTGCTTGGCCTGTACTGCGCTGCGGTTTGTGGTGATACGAGGTCTTCACCTGT
>NW_021154082.1:0-339 GCF_002837175.3 Physeter macrocephalus | reverse complement strand
TGCACAAACGACCTCGAGGAAAAAGATTTTGTTCCGAGGTATGGCGAGTGAATGAAATAGTTGACTGTATTTGCATTCTGCTGCGGCTTCCGCTCTTTCGCAGTTAAAGGGGAACAATTTCAGATTGTTGGATTTGTTATACGGAGGCAAGGTGGAAACTCCCCTGCGCCTCCGGTCGAAAGAGAATCGGCTGAATGTGCTGATTCACTACCTCTCCCCGCAAGACTACCACAGAGTCCACTCCCCCGCTGACTGGGTGATTGCACAAAAGAATTACATTCCTGGCTGCACGCCGTCAGTAAGTCGGTCTCCCGCCTACTTCCCGTCAATCTCTCTCGC
>NW_021154081.1:2065-2284 GCF_002837175.3 Physeter macrocephalus | reverse complement strand
GTCGGGGATCTTCCAGTCCTTCAGGAGCCCGCTGCACGGCAGCCACCACGCACACACACACACACACGCACCAGCGCCGCGACAAAAAATATCTATCTACCTATGTATATATACATATATATACATGTGTAGTGCACCGTACGTATCTACACGTCTGTGTGCACGTACGCGGGTACTCTGGTGTATGCGAATACAGAGACGGAGGAGGCAGCAGCGACT
>NW_021154081.1:0-1274 GCF_002837175.3 Physeter macrocephalus | reverse complement strand
ATCCACAAAATACAGCAGCAGCAGCAGAAGCCACCTGGTTTGCTGCTTACAAATCACTTCGCGCAGCTCCCTGCTGCTGCATGTTCCCCACCAAATCCTGTGCAACCCCTGCGGCGCTGAGACACTTCCTGCTAAAAAGTCATATTTGACTCCCCTCACCATTCGCTGTTTTTTCGACTTGTGTCTACCTCCTATAGAATAGTTTATCCTCCTGCGGCCAGTACAAGGAGCTCTCTGCGCTTAACATTGTAGCTTGCCCCACTTAGCTGTATTTACGCCCGTACATCCATCATATGAACTAGCTGCCGTTTACCGCCCACCTCCTGACCTCTCCACCCTTCCCTACATATCATAATTCAAGTGCTTCTCTATACACTAATGCACATCGCAGCGCCTATATATGCATACATACATACACATATCTATACACATATATATATATATACATATATACACGTACATCCATACACATATATATCTAGAAACACACGTTTGTTTCTTTGCCTGTGTCCTCCTTCTTCTCTGCATGTGCAACGTATCTTCCGGTGGCAGCAGGAGAGCTTACTACACTGCGTCCAAGTACTCATCAGGAGACCATACGCGTCTACACGAGCCGTTGAAATGTTTACCGCAGTACACACAGCAAAGAGCCGAGTGAGGAAGAAGTTTTGGAGAGCCAGTTACACGTCTTCTGCATGCGCAGCAGCAGCTGCACCGCCTGCTGCTGGGGCACTGCCATCTTCCACCGCAGCACTTATCGACTTGTACAGTTTCACCATCGCGCAACAACAGCGGCAGTACCAGCAGCAGCAGCAGCGGCAACAGCAGCAGCAGCCCCACGGCACCGGACGCTGCGGGGTGTACGGGATCTTCTGGAGCAGAAGAGTGGAACGCTCTCTCTACACCTGTCTTAATAATCTTGTCGCACTACAGAAGTGCATACATACATTTCTCTCAGGCGGCGGCACGCAGTGACCTATTTGTGTGTCTCTGGTCGTTGCTTCTCCGGGGAGAAGTGCCTCTTCGTCGGGTTTCTCTTCTTTTGTCCAGCCGCCTTCCTCTGTAGTGAAACATTTTCTACCGGTTGACACGGCTACGCACTAACACACGCAGAAGGTTCTTTTTTCTCTGTGTCTTCCTCATCCCCCCTCTCATGAAGCAAGAGATCCGACTGCGGACCGCAGCATTTTCACAAGTTTATGAAGAAGCTGTCACTCGCATACTCAGCAGGAGGACAGACTGCATGCAGCCGCAGGTCCCTACCAAGTGTCCGC
>NW_021154080.1:1420-2284 GCF_002837175.3 Physeter macrocephalus | reverse complement strand
AATATAAACTCGGCGCACTAACGTCAACTCTCAAGTCCTACACGTAGCGACGGAGAACGTGATTAGCACTCATTGCTTCACCGTAATTATTGCTTGCATATACACAACAAGTGGATCCTGTCTCGTGCCGTAGTAACCACCGATTGAATGATTTCGTAGATTAGCCACGCCAACGGCGTTCGTCACCATGCCGGCGCTGTGCGTTTCATTCTGCCTCTACTCGTACGCTTAATTTCTTGGAGTGCCGGATCGTCGAGCAAATTTGACTATGTATTTACGAGTAACGTGTAGTACGTGTAGTAAAGGCAGTGAACGGTGTACAAGCACGTAGGTGTTCACATTCACATAAATGTGTTGCTGTGAAAAAAGGCGTTTGCACAATCAAGAGTGAGATGCAAACTCAGTGTGATAAAATGGCAGCTGGATATTCCATTAATGTTGCTTGTTCAAGCTGACCAGGAGGCCAAAATTTCCACTGACCTATTAGCGCGAGTATACGGATGTGCGTGCTGGTCCATAAATGCTACCGACGTCTCTATACGAAAGGACGATTAATGAGTAGATTACACTGCCCAATTTTAAACGGACTTGATACTCATTTCTGCGAGGACCTACACAGACATCGGTAAATCTGTACGCACACATACGTATGCCCACTGCTGAATACGCTTTTGTGAATAGGTGCCGCTTACATGTTTGTACGCTCATATCGATATATATGTGTCGCTGTGTGTGTAGCGCATTTCTAGCCTTTGGACTACGATTAAATACAAGGGCAGCTACCCCGCACTGCACCGTATGTGGAAATATTTCATTCGACACACATGCATGCGAATGCACTGCAGCTCAACGGGAGGGCTCTGT
>NW_021154080.1:0-199 GCF_002837175.3 Physeter macrocephalus | reverse complement strand
CTTGTGGAGTTGAGAAACACATGAGAGATTCTCGAGTCTCGAAAACCTTTAGTTCACATGAAGAAGTTGCTTTCCGTTTCTCCTTCAAGTGCCTTTTGCACTTAAAACGTGTCTGAGTATGTAAACATCTAAGCTGCGGCGCGAAGAGTGTGTGCAGCAAGAACTCGTTTAATTCCAGACCGGCGAGGTAAAAAAGGAG
>NW_021154079.1:1495-2284 GCF_002837175.3 Physeter macrocephalus | reverse complement strand
TCCGGTCAGAGTAACCAGAATCCTCCAAACTAGTGACAACGATGGACGGTCCAATATATTCGACGTACTGCTGCATCCGTTCCATGTATATGATATTATCGGCAGACAGCGTTTGCAGGTCATATCCAAGAGGTGTTCGTCACTCTACGAAATACGGATACCTACCTATAAATTAGCACACGGAGCGACAAAATCACAAACAAGTAGTTCCGGGGGAGTAGCGAAGCATTTTATTCAACAACACTGAATTCGTGAAGCCGCCTCGCCCAGGCTAAATCCGCCGACTTACCCCCTTCCAAAGTGTAGCTTCTGGTGCTACCGTCTCTTGAGTGCTTCACTGGAATAAGTGCTATAGTCGTGTTGCCACTTGGACATGTACGTACACATCTTTCTGCGTGTGTATATACCAAAATATGAGTATAATACTACGTTACACTTACATGTATGTGCCCGGTGATCTTTGTCTGTCGGTCTACGCGGCGAATGACGTCTTGATTAGCAGCTGGCAGTACGCGAGAAGGCTTTGTTTCTTCTGGGTCTACGAAAAGCCACGAACAAAGAGGTCAGTCTTTATCGAGTACCCATTTAAGGCAGGGGATTAAGGCAACCACGCGCGGGCCCACTGGTGAAGGGTTTTACTCGTCAAACCCCATGCTGTAGTGTGTCAGCTTACAGACGTGACTTCACGCGTACTAGATTGGACCGAAGCAACCATCTTAAACGAATTTACTCCCCACACCTTCACACACTGAGTATCTGCTGGAGACACGACATACACTTGAGGCTGTA
>NW_021154079.1:0-490 GCF_002837175.3 Physeter macrocephalus | reverse complement strand
CTGTCCTTAAGGCACGGCTTCCCTGGAACGAAGTAAGTGAGCACTCGTGCAACTAGAGGTCGTTTGCTGGTCATATTTTGTAATCGCCAGCGTCACAACAGTGGTACCACAGCTTTTGTCGCGTACAGATGTGGGAACATGTATACGTGTGTGAGCAGACACTTCGATCAGTGTCAGCGTAGCATTTTCTACAACTCTGCAGGTGGTCACCTTCCGTGACAGCCGTTAGTGCAGTGCGTACCCGACGCCTTACCAGAGGAGGTCTTCTGCGCACAAAATAGTGCATCACCACAAGCTGATAACGCGTCAGCAACTAAGAGGCAACTGTGTCCCTTGTCCAGAAGGCGGTGGTGATGCATGATCAGCGGCTCAAAACCGGCTATTTTCTGCGGGGATAAGCTCAGTGGGGGGCGTGTGACGTGAAATGCGACGGTCACCTGCTAGAACAGGCATATGCTCTTGGTAGCGGTAACATCTATGCAAATTATAC
>NW_021154078.1:1904-2284 GCF_002837175.3 Physeter macrocephalus | reverse complement strand
TGCCTCTTTGCCTGTGGAATTACTTCAATGGAAAGAGAATGAATGCGCTTTACAAACGTGCCGTGGCGAAACGCCAGTCGGAGGTGAGTCGTTCTGTTGCTAAAACACACACACAGCTGCTTCCCCCACACATTCGCACCCTGGAGGCCAATATTTGGGTGTACATACACCGGAGGCACAGCTTCGAGGGTTCATACACCCTATCTGCAGACGCTGCGCGGCCTCCAGGTATATGTACACTCGAGATGTCGCGACAACTCTTGACCACTGTCCACACACGTGTGCCGGAGCAACTGCTCAAGTATACGTGTAGAGACAACACAACGGTGTACGTACACCAAATGTGCTAAGGCGGCTGCACACTGTCTACACACCTGGAG
>NW_021154078.1:0-231 GCF_002837175.3 Physeter macrocephalus | reverse complement strand
GCATGAAGACGTTATGCGTACGACGGCTAGATTATGTGTCACATACACGTGTAGGTCACACTTTCATTATCAAAGAATATGTACAACGTGTTGATAAAATTGTAGATTAAAACTGGCATGTTTATTTATGTGTGTGATGTCACACAAGGGACGTGTAGTTCGTGGATATGATGTGTATCGTAGTTGTCAGTAACAGCATTGACCGATAGCAGCTATTACGCATACGATGTG
>NW_021154077.1:1260-2284 GCF_002837175.3 Physeter macrocephalus | reverse complement strand
TATTTTGGGGGAAAATACCATGGAATTTTGGGAGGGATTGCATTCACTGTGTCCATTGCTTTGGGTAGAATAGATATTTTAACAATATTAATTGTTCCATTCCCTGAGAACAGGATGTCTTTCCATTTATTGGTGTGTTTTTCAATTTCTTCATCAATGTCTTAAAGTTTTCAGTGTGCAGGTCTTTCACATCTTTACTGAATTCATTTATTAGTTCTAATAGTTTTTTTGTGGAATGAAGTGGAAAATTGGAATTCCAAAATCCCACTGTTTCTACCATTTCCAGGTCGTCCGCAACACGGAGGACAGTGGCTCCTAATAAAACCTTCCCACAGTGCCTCTAAATGACATGTGGACTTTGGGTGAAATGGATCCGGGTAAAGCTTGGCTTCTATATGGAAGTCTGATGGTTTCTCTGCTTTTCTGGCATGCTATTGACATACATGATGTTTTGAAAAGTAATTTACTTTCCAGTAATTTCAAACATACAGCTTTACATACATAAAACAAGTCTTGTACCTTGATTAAGTATACTCCTAAATATTGATGTTGACATTATTAAAAATGGAATTGTTTTCATAAATTCTTTTTCAGATTATTTTTTGCTAGCGTATACACATAAGATAGATTTTCATGAATTGATATTTTGTTCTATAACTTTGCTTAATTAGTTGATTAGCTCAAATAATTTCTTTGCTGATTATAGGTAGTTTTATATATAAGATGATGTGACCTATGTTCTGTGAAGAGACACAGTTTTAATTTTTCCATTCACCCACGGAGGCCTTTAATTTTTTCCTCGAGATTCTGGGTAGAACTTCCAGTACACTACTGAGTAACGGTGATGAAGGCCAGCTTCCTGGCCTTGTTCCTGATTTCAGGAGTAAATCTTTCAGTCTTTAACATTGAGCATGATGTTTGCTGTGGCTTTTTGTACTACACTTTATCATATTGAACAAATTTCCTTTTAGTCCTGCTTTCTTGAGTGTTTATCATGAAATAACACTGGATTTTCATTGTAGAT
>NW_021154077.1:0-908 GCF_002837175.3 Physeter macrocephalus | reverse complement strand
CCTAACCCTAACCCAACACTAACCCTAACCCTAACCCAACACTAACCCTAACCCTAAACCTAACCCAACCCTAAGCCTAACCCTAACCCCTAACCCCAGCCCTAACCCCTAACCAAGTTCACAAGTAAACTTCTCACCCACCTGGAGAGAGTGATTTAATTTTAAAGAGTAAAGACACAATCAGCTCAGTAATTGGTCATGGGGGCTTGAGGGGCCAAGGCTAACCTGAGCTAGAGGAACATGGATGCCTGCCTGGATGCTCAGAGGCCAAGGGCTGTTCTGAGACCTGCTTGTACACCCATGAAGATGGAACAAAGGATCCATCCAGTCCCAGGAGGGCCCCACCAGCCCTCAAGAACACAGCACCAGACTTCCCTGGTGGCGCAGTGGTTAAGAATCTACCTGCCAATGCAGGGGACACAGGTTTGAGCCCTGGTCCAGGAAGATCCCACATGCCGCGGAGCAACTAAGCCCGTGCGCCACAACTACTGAGCCTGAGCTCTAGAGCCCGTGAGCCACAACTAGTGAGCCTGCACTCTAGAACCCGCAAGCCAGAACTGCTGAAGCCCACACGCCTAGAGCCTGTGCTCTGCAACAAGAGAAGCCACTGCAATGAGAAGCCCCCACTAGCCGCAACTAGAGAAAGCCTCTGCGCAGCAATGAAGACCCAACACAGCCAAAAATTAATTAATTAATTAATTTTTGGCTGTGTTGGGTCTTCATTGCTGCGCAGAGGCTTTCTCTAGTTGCGGCTAGTGGGGGCTTCTCATTGCAGTGGCTTCTCTTGTTGCAGAGCACAGGCTCTAGGCGTGTGGGCTTCAGCAGTTCTGGCTTGCGGGTTCTAGAGTGCAGGCTCACTAGTTGTGGCTCACGGGCTCTAGAGCTCAGGCTCAGTAGTTGTGGCGCAC
>NW_021154076.1:1325-2284 GCF_002837175.3 Physeter macrocephalus | reverse complement strand
GTTGAGCACTGTCTCTGCTGGTGTGCTGCGCCAGTGAGTTTTAAGTATATTGAATACAACTGGTGTCAAATGTGGATGAAAAGGTCCAATATTCATGGTTGGGGACACAGACGAGTATGCCAGTGGCTGTTGGCTGTTCTTTTGAAAGTTCGGCTGACACGCGGGACGTCTAGTAGAACTCATTGTCGAGTTTGTCCTGCTAGTCAGTACCCGTCACTCCCACAAACAGGATCGCCCACAGCTACGACTACTAGCATACAAAAAAGACGTTGTTGTTTGCGTGGAGACCTCTTACTACAGAGGTAGATACCCGGCATTCTCAGACTTTGTTGAAAATCTTTCCATAGGCATCCGGTTCCCGTAGAAGCGTTCTGCGGCGGCCACGAGCGGCAGTCTGTTCCCTGAACAACGCAGAAGACCCGTAGAAGCACGGCGCCCTTCGTTGTATTACTCCTCGACCTGCGTTATGTTCGTCGTTCCCAAGAAGATTTATGTGTGCAGAAAGTAGACAATAGAAATCCCTGCTTGCAAAGGTTCACTTTTTCTCGTGCGTCTATTGCTTTTTGTGGTATGCACGGCGTACGTGGCACTCAAGCGGGTTCTAGGTGTTATGCTCCTGGGTAAACCCTCCAAGCTGAAGCGCCCTGACAAGTAACAAAGTTGCACCGTGCACCTAAGAGGCACAGTTACCGGAAAAACTCCAGTTTAATGCGCCACTCTGATTGACGTCAGTTGGTACAAGGTCGATGTTGTGGGCATTTGGAGAAGTATACTGCGTTTCCGTGTTTTTCCTTATCCGAGCCCACATCTGTGCTCTGTAGAACAAGGGATACTTCTCCAGGCGTGCGCTGTCCACTGGCTTACACGACATTTCTAAGTGTATCATCTGAGGTTCTGGACGGAACGCTGCACTTCTTGTGCCGTGCACTTAGCGGTGCTGAACAATCACTGAGTTAAAA
>NW_021154076.1:0-377 GCF_002837175.3 Physeter macrocephalus | reverse complement strand
GGCCTTGCCCTTGAACAACCGTTCTTGACCGGTGCAGCGCTGACCGCGGCTCCAAACAGTGGTGAACGCAGTATCGCCTGTCGATGCCTGCTCCTTATGTCCAGGAAGTGCCTCTCTTTTTTGGCCCTCCTTACTCACAAGGCAGCGTTGGATGGAATGCACGTGCGAAAAAAACGCCTCACCTCTGTTTTAATGTAGAACAGAAAACCACGGGGGACTGAGCCACTACTTGTAGCACACACTAGCGTTTACGTGGAAAGCGGACGTATGGGGAACTGTAAAGAGGATCCACAGCATGTCGATCTTCTCCTCTAAGTAGCAAGCAAAAAGTATTCGTTCAGCATTTGCTCGTTAAAGATAGTCTCAAGGCGAGAAGC
>NW_021154075.1:2057-2284 GCF_002837175.3 Physeter macrocephalus | reverse complement strand
TGCTACACACTTGACAGCGTTTTCAACTCCGCCTTTGAGAAAGGGCACGTTGCACTACGAGCAAAAATGTTAACCTCCACTCATTCTAGCCATATAGAGTGTCTATATCTCGGGTTCAATTCTGAACAGTTTAACTGCCGCTGTAGCTGTAGACCAGCAAGTCTTGTCTACACAGTGCTCGTGAAAGCTTAATTTCGGAGAACTCTTTTCAGCGGTACGCGTGCCTT
>NW_021154075.1:0-885 GCF_002837175.3 Physeter macrocephalus | reverse complement strand
TGACGTTCTGGAGAGCATGCAGGTGTACATGGAAGCTTGGAAGCCGCCACAAGTAACTCAAAAAGAAGCGCTTTGTCATGTCTCTCCACTCTTATGCATAGTGCTTCAAAAGCTAGCAGCCTTCAAACAAATCTACGTGCTCACACCACGCTACACGTCAAGCAATAAGAAGGTTCTTATGTGCTACCGATGAAGCGCAAAATTATGTAGCTTCCTCCAAGTCCACATACGTACTTGACCTACACGTAAGTATGCATGCATGTTTACATACCTTCGTATATACATTTATACACACATACACACGCATAGTACACATACGTCTATGCATAGAATTAGTAGGACCGCTCGATATGATATCGCCTGCCGTCGCTGCGTCCTTGTACAGCGCGCTACTTTGTTTCGATATGCCCCCGTCTTTATACGAAAGACAAGCCCAAACGGTACGCGGAAAAAAAAACGCCTTCGGAGGTAGTATCTGTATTGTCGGACGGCGAAAGCTTGTGTGCACATGATTAACTGGGAAAGACACAATCGTCATGCAAGGCATTTTCCTCATAGGGGTAACGCCTTCGTGTTACCAGGAAAACCCGTTTGAGGTGGTTTGGCTATATGGTTGTGGGTATTATTTTTGTGTGCCGTCGCTCACGCAATCCTATATACTCTCTCATCCACTCTTGTCACGCATCGGTGCGAGCACACCGCCAGTCGTTTCTTCCCCCCCTGTGTCGAGAAATAAAGTATGGCGTGCTCCACACGTGGCCAGCTACAGAAAGAGATAGGGTAAAGGTACGTACATGTAGTTGCTAAATTTGTGCAAAGCCTCAACACGTCCCTGCACAGAGTGGTATGCTTATACTTCATAAGTAATGTGAGTGAGACCCGGAT